>NC_044000.1:32716298-32738798 GCF_902150065.1 Myripristis murdjan | reverse complement strand
ACGCCACAGAATTCCTTGTGAGTCGAGCATGCGCAGTCGTGACTGAATATTCCGGTTCGGGGAGTTTTCCGACTAAGGTGGTTACATGCCCCAATATTCCGGTTGGAACAGGAATATTCCAGGGGGCTTATTCGGAATTCTCTCCAACCGGAATATGACCTTAATCGGGTTCGGTGCGTGTTTACATGACACGTGTGCAACCGGAATATTGCGAATATTCCGGTTAATACAGGAATAAGGTGTGCATGTAAACGTGCTGAGAGAGACAAAACGAATGCCGCACAAATGAGAAGGAGCAGTTGCAGATTTGTGTTTTGGCTCACGGCGGCCTCTCCTCCCCCCTCCGTCAGACGTGCTTCCTGTCCCGGGACCTGATCTCTCATCGGGTCAGAGGAATCTGCGTCGCCGAGCCAAAACTCCCAGGATTCCCCAAAACTCCCCGTTTCTCTCGCCAAACTTTCTTAATTAAGAGTTTCACCGAGCAAATATTATCTTTGCCTGGCAGAGCATGAAATCAGTGTGTGTGTGTGTGTGTGTGTGTGTGTGTGTGTGTGTGTGTGTGTGCGCGCCTCACCTTTTTGGTGCCCTCCCCCTCCACCTCGGGGGTGGTGGGCGCCGGGGCCCAGAGCATGCTGGGAGCGATGCAGACGGACAGGTTGAAGGCGTTCATCTGGTTGTCGTGGGCGTTGCCTTGGATACGGTGCAGCACGGCAACCACGTGACGCAGCAGCAGCAGGTTCTCACCGGGCAGGAGGTGGAGCAACCTGGAGGGGTGTGTGTGTGTGTGTGTGTGTGTGTGTGTGTGTGTGTGGGAGGGGGCGGGGGAAGGAAGGAGGGAAGGAAGGAAGGAAAGAAGGAAGGAAGGAAGGATGGATGGATGGAAGGAGGGATGGAAGGGAAAGGGAGAAAAAGTCGAATTAATGTGAAGAAACTACAACTGAGAGAGGATGCATGAGTTGTGTGTCTGAGAGACGGTGTGTGTGTGTGTGTGTGTGTGTGTGTGTGTGTGTACCTCTGCACGGCGTGCGTCCTCCCCTCCCCTCCCCCTCCCTCCATCACAGCCATCCACTGCTCGTACAGCTCCACACACAGCAGGCTGCCGGGGATGTTCCTCAGAAAGTCCTGACCAACACACATATTGACAACATCAATAAAAATGTTAAAAAAAAACAAAAAAAAATGACAAAACAAACCAAACAAAGCAGTAAATACATATTTTAAAAAAAAGAATAAAAGGTGATGTTGAGTTAAAAAAAAAAAGAACAGAAGCAAAAAACATAAGAAAACAAGCAGAAAGAGACACACAGCGAAAACTCAAAATCTTAACAAGATTATTTGTCTTATTTCTAGTCAAAATATCTCATTACACTTAAAATAAGACATGATCACCTCAGAAGTAAATTGTTTTTAGACAATTGTCTCTTGTTTCAAGTGAAAATTTGCTTGTTTAATTGGCAAAATTTGCCAGTGGAAAAAGTGAAAATTCACTTGAAATAAGTGAAAATTAGCTAGAAACAAGAAACAAATTTTGCCAATGAAAGAAGCAAATTTTCACTTGAAACAAGAGACAATTGTGTAAAAACAAGTTACTTCTGAGGTGATCATGTCTTATTTTAAGTGTAATGAGATATTTTGACTAGAAATAAGACATTTTTGACTTGAAATAAGACAAATAATCTTGGTAGGATTTGGAGTTCTTGCAGTGCTGACACCAGCCGAGCGCTCTGCAGACACTTCAGGTTGGATGATCTGCAGTCGACTCTGTCTGCTTTTAAACAGCCGACACAAGGAAGATCTGTGTGTGTGTGTGTGTGTGTGTGTGTGTGTGTGTGTGTGTGTGTTACCTTGAGCACGGCGGCGATGACAAACACAGACTGGTGTGTGATCTCGGGGTCGTCCGTCCCGACGTCCAGCCGGTCCCTCAGCTCCCTGCAGGCTTTGGCCCCCGCCGAGCGCCTGAACACACCGCGGGTGTACGGGCCCTCCTGGTACAGGAACACCAGCATGTCCTGAGGGGGGGGTTACCAACAGGAAGACCTTATATGGTGTTTTCAGAGGCGCGTCGTGTTAATGACAGCGGTTTGTAGGTTTTCAGTGTCACAGAGTCAGTCCTGCTCATGTTTGTGTTCCAAAGGAAACTAAAGATACAGACAGGGGGAGGAGACACATCTCACAGTGGGTCCAGCTCTGCACGGAGTCTCTGCTCTGGACTGGGTTCTTACCAGGTTTCCAGTCTAACTCGTACTGGCCAAGAGCGCCAGCAGACTCTGTGTCGGCCTCCAGCGGGTTTCAGACTGAGGCTGTTCTTCGGCTGGAAATAGTTCTCCACCAAACCCCTAACCCCTAACGTTAACCCTAACCCCACCCCGAGGGATGTGGACTGAGTTGTTGTTGAGTTTTTCACATGTAAATTTCTGATGGTTTGAGCTCCACCAAAACAAAGCAACACCCGTTAAGGCCCTCTGGATCTGAGGGGAGGAGGCAGACTGGAAACCAGGCCAAGTCCCACAGAAACTATCAGGACGGACAGACTGCAACACAGGGCTGAGCGGGACAAGATTCTCTGTATTTTGGGTGAACTGTTCCTTTAATTTCAGCTTCAGTTTCTGATTACTTCAAATAAATACCAATTATTTAAGACATCTGTTGCTTTTCTACCAGTGAGGAGGCTTTCTGTGGAGCTGTGGCCGACACTGAGCCAGCTGCTGGGTTTCTCCTCAGGACCAGAGCACCACTGACTCTGCTGCATCTGCACACACACACACACACACACACACACACACACACACACACACACACACACACACCCCTCTGCCCCCCTGCAGACAGGGTCCTGACCCCTGTCTGGCCCGCCGGCCTCCACTTGGCTCACCATGACAGGTTTGGGCAGGCCGTGGTCCGGGGAGCAGACGGAGCCCAGGGGTCGTCCGAACAGGCGTCCCTGGGCGGGGCAGAGTGAGGACGGGGACAGGGGCAGGCCGTCCAGCTGGCTGCTGGAGCCCTTCCAGAAGGTCCAGTTGATCAGAGAGCGCTTCCTCTTGAAGGTCTTCTGCTGGCCGGGCTCTGCGGGGGGAGAGTGGGGGGGCAGGAGAGGAGGAGAAGTTATGGTGTGTTTGCAGGTTAAAGTAAGTGGAGTTTCTGCGTCAAACACAAACATCTCCCAACACTGAGCAAAGCCACCACCTCCACAACCCGCTCTGCTGCTCGTTTGTCTCCCAGGTTTGAGTTTAGCTTCACCTGGACGTCCTGGATGTTCAGCTGAGAGCTCTGCACACCAAACAGCTCCTGTGGCCGATTTAACCTCCTAAGACCCGAGCTCTTTTTTGATATTCATGTGATTCTATTTTGGCTTATTGGACCCTGATAAGTATAAAAACTATGCATCGTCTTTTCACATGGTGTAGTTTTAGAGAAAAATGATGTCCAGATATGTGGACACTGCTTCTCAATTTCCTTAAAACACAATAAAGTCGCCGTTGTGTAATAGACTGCAAAAATCTTTATTTCCTGAACATTGCAGTTTTTGTCCTGACTGCTTCGTCTTGCATTAATAACACATACAAACATATTTTTGAATGTGTTTTGAATATCACAGTGCAAAAAAACAAAATGAAGTAACAACATTTTTGCCCCCTTTGGACAGTCACAGCTACAGTAAGGCATTATGTGCTTGTAACAAAATATAAAACAAGTGTGGTAGGAAGTGTAAGGGTCCACATACGGCCCCAGGTAAGCAGAATTAACTACTACGGTAATATAACCCAAAATGTGATGGTCCCAACCCAAAACGCTAGGTCCTAAGAGGTTAAAGAACGTGCTGCTGGGTCACGGGGTCGCACAGCTAATTAAAATCCTGCATGGGAGCTGTTTGCTGTGCGGATCTCTCTGTTCTACTTCTGTTGCTTTCCAGCAGCCGTCCGACTGGGCTGTGGGAAGTGTGTGTCGTTTTCTCTGTTTTCCCATTCAGCCGTCCCACCCACTCAACTCTCATGTATTTATGAAGCATATTTCAAACAGAACAACAAGCTGACCAAAGTGCTGCACAGTCAAAAATTGCAAAAACCATAAAACAACACGATAAAAACACACAGTCAAGAGACAACAACTGCCACATTGAGGTCAAAGCCGACAAATAAAACTGTATATGAAGACGGGATTTAAAAACAGGGGTAGGAGGAGGATCTACCTCACGTGCACCGGCGTCCCAGATCTAAACATTTCAGACGCCGATCACTGACAAAATGTGTTCAAATGTTTTTTTTGTTTGTTTTTTGTTTTTTTTTTCAGTAAAATGCTTCAGACAGAGAACGTGTGGGACTGGGAGTGCTGTTTAATTTGCAATGTGTGTGTGTGTGTGTGTGTGTGTGTGTGTGTGTCTTGCCATTGACTCCGTGCAGGACTGGGTGTCTCTTGTTCTGTATGAATCTGTGTGTTTACTCAAAGGTGCCAAGTCCCAGTGTGTATGTGTGTGTGTGTGTATGTGTGTGTGTGTGTTAGCCAGTGTCCCTGTGTGCTTGCTGGCTGTGACATAACCGATCCGTGTGTTTATGTGGTTGTGAAACTTGTGCGTTGAACCAGAACAAGAGGAAGAGGAAAACGAGAAGCGAGACTCCGGGCGCCGGCGATGCCTTCAGGGGCCGCGTGTCAATCACAAACACCGAGTCTCTGGTCCTACAGGTACATTTTCTGGAGTGCAACGCGACGACGCGGCCGCATGATTTACTCCAGAGAGAGAAAACGTCTTCACTGAACTTCAGAAAAAACAAACTTGAGCGCGTCGTTTCCCCAAGAAAAATGAGCGAAACAAGTTTTATTCCGACAGTAACAGAAACATCACCTCACGCTTTGAGCCTTCATCACTGCAGCTTTGATAAACACTTCATGATGAAATAACCATCAAATGATTGTGCAAAAGTTTCTTCACGTTAAAATGATGAGATTTTTCTTCTGTTGTTTTTATTTCTATTTTGTTTTCTATATTCCTTTTAGAATGTTTATATTGCTTTTTATTATCTGTTTATACTGTTTATAATGTAAATTATGCTTAATATTTTGCTATCCACTTTGCTGCTGTAATGCGTGAAATTTCCCCACCGTGGGACTAATAAAGGAATATCTTATCTTATCTTATCTTATCTTATTTGTGTTATTATGAGGCAGTAATATGTGTCATGTTGTGTTCTCGGGTGGGCCTCTGCTTCCAAACTGCAGATTCTTTGACTGGGTGGGGGAACCAAACCTCCCAAAAGGCCTCTCAACATATGTGGCATAGCTCACATAGCTGCCCGGGGCTTTGCCCGATTAAAACCCGTTACTTAACACTCGGCCGTGGCGCTCTGCCCAATTACGTTCTGGCACCAAGGAACATAATTGCCGTCCTGCTCTGGCTCTTCTCAGCGGGCCCCGGCGTCGTAAAAAAATCATAACCGGGCAGTAAATCAGGCGTTGCGTCATTAGACCTCGCTGGAGAGGAGAGCGTTTGGAGAGAGACGGAGCGAGGAGCTGAAGGCGAGGAGGCGTGTGGGCCGGGTGGGCGCTGTCTGTCATCCTGCTATAAACCTGTTAGCCGCTTACAAAACACACGCAAAATATTTCTCCTCACGGCCAAGGATAATAAGAAAAAAAATGCTGGCCCATAGTGATGCTATCACAGCAGACAGGACACCTTAAATCAATCAGCATTACACACTAACGCCTTGGAGCTGTTTACCTACACACACACACACACACACACACACACACACACACACACACTTGTAGCAATGAACAAGTCATGCATCATCTGACTTTAGTGTCTCATTTTGATCCAAACTGGTCCTGTTCAGGCTGCACGCTGAAAAAATAAAGGTGCAAACCGGAGCTGAACGTGGTCCCTTGGAGCGAGAACCTTCAGTGGTTCCAAAAAAAAAACCCTTCAGATCCTGGTTCTAAATGGGTCAAAGGTGAATATTAGAGCCATACCAACCAGTTCTTTGAGGAACTGTCGATGGTTCTTCAGAGAGGAGAAGAGAAAAGGTAAATTTAGGATTGCATTTGATCCTCAATTCTTAAAGACAGACTAAAGGTGCCAAACGGAACCAGAAAGAGTTCTTCCTAGTGGTGCTGTAGAAGATCCAGAGCCCAAAGGTGATTCAAAGACCCATAAAACGTTAACTGAGGTGAAACGGCGCTTCAGGCTCTTCATTCTAGCAGAGATCCTGAGGTTTCCAAACATCCCAGACATGAGCTGCTGGATTCCAGGGAAGTGTGTCTGACATGATGCAGGAGACATGGAGATCTTTTCTATTCGATGTGATTCTGCAGCCGGAAAACGGGACGAGGTTTTCCTGCGTCGGCGGGGAGGCTGAGGTTGTGCTAATAGGCGGTCGCTCCGTGTCAGGCGCCCATTTATAATTCTAATCCCTGAAAATTGTACCGTTCAAACCACAGGGAGAAATATCAGGGCGCTGAGGTATTAATACAGAACAGAACGTCCCTCGCCACGGTTTCACTTTGTTCTTAATACTTACGGCCGTATTTAGACACTCTCCGGCTTTAGAAGGTGCCTCGGCGGCCGAGGAGAGTGGAACGAGACAACAAGAGCGGTGGGAAAGGAGAGGGGAGAGGACAAGAGGTTAAAACATGAATGCAGCAACCAAATAAAGGAAAAAAAATGCAGTAAAGACAAAGAGAAAATAAACCCCAGAAGGGCCGGGACGAGTGTGAGAAGAGGAAGATGGAAACTGAAAAGAGATGACACAGCGAGTGAGTAAGAAAGCGGGTCAGCGGAGGTGAAGGAAAGGGAAACAAAGCCGTGTATCAAATCAAAAAAAAAAAAAAAAAACGATGCGAGATATCGAAACAAAGAGAAGAATGAGACGGACGGAAAAATGACGAGGAGCTGAGGAGAAAGGGGGAAAAACAAGAGCGGGAAGGAGGGATAGAGATGGAGATGGAGAAGGTGGAGGGATGAGGGGATGGAGGAGGGAGAGAGTGTGTTTTCCAGTCGAGGCTCCAGCGTGCCAACCACAAGCTTCGCCTCGGATTCCTCAGCCTCCATCATAACAGCCTCTTACATAATCAGAGCACAGCAGCCAGGCCCTTCACACCCAGCCCCGGAGCTAACGAGTGTGTGTGTGTGTGAGTGTGTGTGTGTGTGTGTGCATATTCAGTGGTATCCCCATTCATGCCTTTATTCATGATCGATCTTGTATTAGACCTCAGATAATTCACGCTTGAAAGTTAACCCCTTAAATTTCACCTTAAGTGGCTTTGAAGCATAAAAAAAATCCATATATCCAAATATTGGAAGCCAGACAGGCTGTCTTACCGATAAGAGCCTGTGTTGGAGCCACCTTGCTGGGCTTGAGGATGAACTGGCACTGGGTGTCCGGAGGGAGGCACTGGTCCAGCAGCAGCACCCCGGGACAGTCTGTGGGACTGGCCGGTTCCCTCCCTGCTCCTCCTCCTCCTCCTCCTCCTCCTCCTCCGCCGCTCCCCCCGTCCCGGATGTGGCTCATCTTGATGCTGAAGGGAAACTCGTGCCCTGGACGAGAGGATCAGGGTCAAAAGGTTAGAGGTCACGGCTCTGGCATGCGTCTGTCTGTCTGGGTGTGTGACACAGAGACAGCGCAGGAATCTGATAAAAAAAAAAAAAAAAAAAAAATGTAGGGAGGAGGAGAGGAGTGGACATGTACCGCCGGGGATGAGTCAATGGCCTGCAGCCGGGACGTTTGGATTTCAGTGTGAGCTGCAGAGCCGGGATTAAAGGCATGTGGTAGCAGCGTGTCATGAAACGGCTGTAAAAAGTTGGTTGAGTGAAAGAAAATTGCCAACTGTTGTGGAAAATGCTCCCAGATGTGGAGATTTTGGTGCGCCACTAATGCTTGTACAGAAGTGACCCCCCACTGTGGACCTACCCCGCATCCGCACTGCAAACTTTTTGTCCCGAAGCAGTGAAACGGGATTTTTTTTTTTTTTTTTTAACGTTTATATATATCCAGGGAAGTTTTTTCAGCATTATCCTGCCACACACTCTCACAGTTTCACACATTTACACCTCGGATGTCCCAGCACGACCACCGCTGGGTAGCTGCGCTGGAGCTTAAGTGCCTTGCCTAAGGGCGCGGCTGTTGATGGAGAACACAGCGTTTCTCGTGCTTTTATTTTTTTTTGACCACATTTTCCCTGTTCCCTTATCGAGAGCAGCACTGCACCCTTTACTTTGGCTACTACTAGGAGCTCTCCCCTCACAGGTGTGTGGATCCAAAAAGCCTCTCCATATTCGAAATGCACAGTAGATCCACAGACTGCTGAAATAAACCCAACACAGCAAACTTAAAGCAGTAAAGAAGCAGTAAAGCTGCAGCACAGTGAATATTAGACAAAACCTTTGGCCTTATTTTGCCTCAGGATGTGTTTTTATTTCAGCAGCGTGTGGATCGATGGTGCATTTCATATACACTCCTGATCAAAATCTTAAGACCAGTTGAGAAATTGCAAGAATTTACATTTTGTACTGTTGGATCTGAATCCACATTTTTGCCAAGATTTGGGCTTTTAAAGGCAGCGGTCTTAAACTTTTGATCAGCTGATGAACAGCCTATTTCAGTTTAATGGTTGTTTGCAATAAATTGCTTATTCAATTTTTTTTTTGTCTCACTCCCATTTCTTCTTTTGCATTTTGGGTCCTCTGCAAGGCTTTAATAATAATGTCTGTGACAGGTGGACTCACCTATGAGAGGATACGGAGGGTCGTCCTTACTGGAGCTCACCCACAACTGGTGGTCTTTAACACAGCCCTGCAGAGAGAGAGAGAGAGAGAGAGAGGGAGAGAGAGAGAGAGAGAGAGAGAGAGGAGGTGATGCAGAGTCATGTAAAGTGCATGTAAAGTAATTAAGCAATCTATTATTGCAACTAGACCACAGTTTCATTTTTACTTTTATGCGTAAATGATTCTGCAAACAAAAGCAGTTACTGTGCACCAGCTGTGAAACTGTGACACACATACAGGAAAGTTGGTCTGATTCTGGGAAATATTGGTCATCCAAATGCCTCGGCCAATTAAAATGTGAGATTGAAACTGACAGGACGGTAATGCTGCGCGCACACACACACACACATCACACACACACACACACACACACACACATCACACAAAGCCTGGAAACACTTTACTGGTACAGTCCGGCGCTGACGCTGAGCTAACTCTGAGGTGACAAAAAGCAGATGTTCAACAAAAGCGTTCTGCATCTCTGCAGACTCTGGAACAATAACATGAGCTCATTTCTAAGCCTATGGTTTTCAATGTGGGGTCCAGGGACCTCCAGGGGTCCTTTAGGGGCGAGATAAATAAGGAATAATTTAATTCCACAATATTTTAAATCACTAGAAATTCTTGTCATACCAAAAATGTTTGAGTGATTCTCTCTTGTATCTATAACCTCTGACGCTATGCAGCAGCACTTTGTATAATATGCACTAGCACTTTTTAAGGGCATTGTGCAATATAGATGGACAATATATGTATTCTGTCTGTGCAGCAGCACTTTTTTGCACTAGCACTTTGTAATAATCACTTTCTCTTTTTTGCACACTGGCTCTGATGGTATGTGCATGTTGTGTATGTCTTGTTTGATTCTGTGTACCCGTTTTGTGTATGACTTGTTTATCTTCTTTTTCTTCCCTTATTCTATATTGTTTTTTTTTTTTTTGTTTTTTTTACTGTGAACATCAACCTGCCAAGGGACTACGGATGGAAATTAGCCTATGGCTGCAATCTGACATATTTACATTTAATGTTCATTAATATGTACTGTCCCTTTTAATTAAATAAAAAAATAAAAAATAAAATAATAAAAACTTGACACAAAATATAATTTTTTACATCAGGATCCTTTGGGCTAAATCACTTCTAATGGCGCTCTGAGGCTTAATGGCAGTCAGCCTAACTGCAGCCCTGAAAGGCAGCACGATGAGGTTATAAGCACTGGGCCATACGAAGACGTTGGGAGCTCCTGTTCATGCTCACCGATATGCCAAACTGCAGCAGAGCCATGCGGATGACGTCGGTGGTGCTGTCAGTGTTGCTGACCGCCAGCGTCTTGGCCTGGTGGGAGGAAACATTTGGGAAAGGTTATGGAAATAAATATGCAAGTAATATAAATGTTGTGCTTGGTGGTGACATCATGAATGAACCTATAAGGGACTGAAAAGTGACTCAGTCAGCGGGTGCACACACACTGTGAGGCTGCACGGAGACACTTACGTATGCACAATTCCCAACATCCTTTGCAAATATCTTCAGAGGAATGGTCTTGGGGTCGTCCTTGTCTTTCTCCTCGTTGATCCGACTGAACGAAGGAGAAACAGGAAGGAAAAAAGGAGGTCAGCATCAAAATAAAAGCAGGTTTAGTTATATATAGGACATAATAAGGCAAGTGGGTCATCCTGATATATAAGAAGAATTGGTGCCTTTATTTGATAAATCAAGCATGAGGGGGCTGTAATTGTTCCTAAGCCAACTAACTGATTTAAGAACAGCTCTAAGGAAAGATTTCCATTCATTCACCATGTGATCATTCCTTTTTCTTCTTCACATAAAAAGATGTTTCCTTTAAATCAGTTAAATTACTTTTAAAGGTGCACTCTGTAAATCTACCAGTGGTCACCTGAAGTGGGGAGCCGTTGGACTGAACTGACCAAAAAGTGGAGCAGGATCATAATGAGATATGATAATGATTATGTACTTATGAAATGTTTCCTCGATTAATTAACGGTTAGCGATTTTGCATAGGGCACCTTTAAGTTAAAATCTGTCTCTTTCCATAAAGGAAATTTGATTTGCAAGAGAGGGAAAATGATATGTTTAGTGTCTTTTATTCATCCTGAGTTGCCTAGAAAGTCCAAACAATAAAGTTTCTAATTGCAGACCTCACAGAGAATAATGAAATTAAAATCTTTTTGTGAGGAAAAAACATTTTTTTGTCAGACATCCAAGAAAATGTGGGATGAGTAAATGAACACAAAACACAAAGACAACAGCTGATGCAACCGGTCCATTACCTTTTGATGAGCGTCAGCCATTTGTCCTTGTGCTCCACCGAGCTGAAGAGAGGCAAACACAGCGATTAAACGTAATAAGAGGAAATCATGTCAATAACCATTTATTTTTCCTGTTATGTAACACTCCCCGAACAAAAATGCAGACTTCCCCGCGAGCCATGGCTGAATTCCTGGTTTTAGGAGATGTACAAGGCGTGTGTGAGTACAAATCTGTGTGTGTGCCCACATACAGGTGCGACTGTACATATGAATCGGCGTATGTGCATTGCCTACTTATGCGTGCATGTGTTTGTGTGTATGTGTGTGTGTGCATGTGTCAGTGGTTTTCTCCTCCAATCTCTCTGGGGTCGGGCGAGGGGCTTTTACGACTGGAAATACCTCTTTCACTGCGGTTCAGCTTTAGGATTTATGGCAGTTGTGGTTATGTGTTCAGTTTTAGTTCCAGTCGATAATCTACATGTATGTGTCGGAACATAGCGTACTCGTTTGGAAACACACTCAGAGTGACTTGCAGAGGCGTTGTGGAACGGGCTTTTCTGCCACGGGTACGCCTTACTGTCATGCACCGAGGATACCCTGGTATGCCTCCATGTAAGCAAAAAATATATACTGTGTGTGTGTAGCGTGTGTGTGTGCGCACAGCCAGCAATTTGAAGAGGAACAAAATCGGGATGGTATCTATTTATCATGGCAAGCTTAAAGTATTAAGGATGATGTACAGAAATAACAATTTGGAGTTGATGACCACAGAGGTTATGAAACTGTAACACACTGACAACCATTGGTGTGTGTGTGTGTGTGTGTGTGTGTGCTGTTTTTTCAAATGATTAAAGTCGTCTTCAGTCTTAGATGTATATTTTTACAACAGTTTAACCACTGGGTATTCCCCTTTTGAATATGAATAAATTGCTCAAGGATTGGTGAGTGTGTGTGTATTTGTGTGTGTGTGTGTGTGTGTGCGATCACACATGTGGTTGTGTATGTCCAGAGGGTAGTTTGAGGGGAAGTAAAGTTGTTTGAAATCCTTCCGCTTTGTTCAACTGGTTTAAATCATCTTCTGTTGGATTTATATTTTAAGGAAACAACACAGGGAATGTCTGGCAGGTAAACAGTTGAGCTGCTGGGCTTTTCTCCTTTTTGGGTGTGAAGTTGCTCTTGATGTTACATGTGTGTGTGTGTGTGTTTGTGTGTGTGTGTACCTGAAGGTGGCCACACAGTTGCAGGTGGGCCAGCCCATGACAAAGCTCCTCTCTGGGTTGGTGCTTCCCTCACACACCTCCTCCATGCAGCTGGCCGTCCACATCTCACACACTCTGACCTGAGCCTTCAGCTTGAAATGTGTTGGAGACCTGCAGGAAACACGGTGCGTTACGTAACAACAGACCGTACAGCAACGTAAAGGCACTATTCTGCAACTGCTTCAAAAACGTTTATGACTTCCTCGGAAAATTTGCTCACAAACACCTTCAGAGAGGGTTTTTTTGTGGTTCTCTCTCTCCTGCTCGTCTCAGATACAAAATGAAGCCAATCAGCATGTTAGGTTTCCTCCATGTATCACAGATTTGTAGAAATACCATGATGGTTTATGAACTCTGAATGCCCCCTTATCAAGGAATTCCACAGGGAACCCACTTGGATCCCCTGTTGTTTCGATGACTTTATTTATTTATTTATTTATTTATTTATTTATTTATTTTTATTGTACATTTTACTTTTACACAAGCCGTGAGCTTAAAATGTTTTGGAGACCTGCAGGAAACACAGTGATGAACAGTTAAAATTAGCGGTTCTTCATGCTCCTGCTCCTCTCAGACCACCAGGGCTCATGAATCCTAAACAGTCTCTTATCGAGGAGTTCCACAGGGAATCTACTTGGATCCCCTGTGGCTTCAGTCTGAAATCTAATTTCTTACTGTACCTTTTGCTTTTGTCGAATTTCCTTCCACAAACCACCAACATACTCTTCAAGTAACCCTTTACAGGATAGAAATACTGAGTGCCTGGGCTATTTCCAGAGGTAGAGGATGTGCAAACTAATTAAAAGTGTATTTATTCACCAGTACATCTGTGATTACAGAGGGAGAAACTGCAAATGCGCGCATGTGGAATCCATACATGCTCTCCCTGCTATTACATGGATATGCTATTACATACACACATCAAGTGAAGTTCTTTTTCTCTCTCTGGCCATCCAAAACACACACATACAGTACAGACACACATTCCTCTAGCACACCCTGTGTTCAGCCAGAATGTAATAAAGCCAATTACAGCCTGTGCTCTCTCCATCGGATGGGTCAGCTCCGCCCACGGGCACATGACTCCCAGGACCGACCACAGAGGCCCCGCTGTGTCCATACTGACGTGTGTGAGTGTGTGTGTGTGTGTGTGTGTGTGTGTGCGTGTGTTTAAGCACATAAGTACATAAGGCATGTCTGTTTCCGTGTTTGCGTGTTTGCGTGTTTGCGTGTCTGTGTGTCGGTGTTTTGCGTGTATATTTACGTGTATTCGTGTGTTTGTGCACTCTGGCAGTGTAAATATGTCCATATGTGCACATGTGGTGGTTTCTACTTTGCATGCATGTGTGTCTGTCTGTGTGTATGTGTGTGTCTGTGTGTGTGTGTGTGTGGTGCACTGCATCTACACGGAAATGTGTATGCCTGTAACATGTTTGCTTACAGTGTCTTGGAATGTATGATTGCATGTTAGAGTGTGTATTTTCGTGCAAAAGTGTGGGTGGATGTATACAACTATATATGTTACATATGTCTGTGTGTGTGTGTGTGTGTGTGTGTGTGTGTTTGGCACTGCAGTTTGTGCACTGGGTGGAGAAGCTCATGCTGTAGGCCCAGGACAGGCTAGTGTGGCTTTGATCTGAGCCAGGCTTCATATGGATTTAATTGGCTGGGAAATAATTATAGACTGGGAAAAAATAGGGGGAGGAGGGAAGGATGGAGGGAGGGAGGAGGGGTGAAGGAAGGAAGGCAGTGAGGGAAAGAGAGATGGAAGAAGGGATGCGGCTCCATCAGTCGCCTGAAGAATCTCTTTTTTTTCCATTGCTGTTACGGAAAAAACGAAGAGCAGATGTAATTATTCTGTCTTCCCCCTTTTCCTGTTTATGTCCGTCTGTTTCCATTTTGCTTCATCTCTCTCCGCCCCCCCGTCCACACATACACAAATAAACACTCACCCCTTCACTCTCTCATTTCTCACTTTCTTGCCCTCACTCGCTCACACACACAGGGAGACGTACTTGGCCTTGGCGACGAGGAGTGTGTCGGTGAAGAGGAAGAGGTGTCTGTCCTGCGTCTGGAGGCCCGTCTTCAGCTGGGCGTGAGCGTGACCCAGGAACAGCCTGCCGGGACTCCCCGCCAGGAAGGCCTGGACCAGGGGGCACGACTCCGGGCTGACCGGCACCAAGCAGCTCTCCCTGCAGGACAAAAACCAACACAGACGCACTCACAATCCATTTTTTTTGGTCATATTTATTGATTCCTGCAAGACAAATGAGTGGATGATGTCCAAGAGGCAGGCTGCTGAATGGAGGGATAGCAGTTTGAATCCCTGGGCAGCCGCAGGTCGGGAGAGTGGATGGATTGATGCTCTAGACTCCCTCAGCAACAACTGGCAAGCTGCTTTTGAGCAAGGCGCTAACGCCAAGTCCACACTAATCCAGAGAAATCTACACTAAAATGCCGTTTTCATCCACAAAGAACGCCAGTTTTGCGTTGAAGTGTAGCAGCAAAACAGGAAAACTGGCGTATTTTGTGATGTATAATATGTGATTGTGATGTGATTCTGGCTGCGACCAAAACAATAAGCAAGGCAGATCAAGTAGCAGAGGTGTTGTTCTGCACGTCATTGAGCAAACCGAAACATTTTCTGCATTTTGGTGTGGATGGCAAATTTTTTAAATACTTTATTATGATATTGGAGTAGATGGAAAACAATTTGCATTTTCAGATTTCTCCAGGTTGATGAGGACTTGGTCTCAGCCTCCTTCAGAGGAGCTGCTGAAAAGTGGCTGGACTGGGCAGCGTGCAGGAGTGAATGTGCAGAAGTGAATGTGCAGAAGTGAATGTGCAGAAGTGAAAGTGAAACAGGGCATTGCTGCACAAGATCAATCTGTTGACCTTCCCCGTTTTAATGACATTTAAAATAAAGTACATTTACTTTCCACTTGCTGCCTCTACGGGAAGGTCAGAGGTCAGCATCTCTGGAGCTGGTAGAGCTTCAGTGTCACTGCTCAAGGATGTGTGGTTAGGTATATATAGATAAAGATATAGCACCCCGTTCAATGGCTCATTACTGATAACAGCTTTTTTTTTTTTTTTTTTTTTTTAAACTTTCCCATCCATATTTTGAGTGCAGAGGACCTGCACACCTTTTACTTAGGCATAGAAAGGACTCCCAGTCAACATTTTCTAATCTTATGCTCACATGTGACAAGCAGAACAAAAAGTGCCAAACACTGCAAAAGCTGCTGTGCTGTAAAAGTCAAATTGAGGAACCAAAGCTCCTACATGAGACTGGTTTGAAACTACAACCATCAGCATGACAGATTTACCTCTAGATAATCTGCAGCCGTATTCAAAGTGGCAGCCTTTTGGTCTCAAACCCGTTTGAAAATCAGAAACTACTTTTTATGTCTGGCTTCAAATCAGCATAAATAAAGCAAATAAAGTGCTATTAAACCACTTTCAGTTTGAACTAACAGTCCTTTTGTCAGTTTAAGTAATTTTTTGTGGTGTCACTGCTCACACAGCTCTTCCTCTCCTGCAGCCTCGAGGTCTCAACCCAAACCCTAACCTGAACCCTAACCCAAACCCTGACTCCAACCCGAACCCCACAGCCAGCAGTGACGCCCAGTAAAGTGAAGCTGAGATCACAGCCTGAGCCGCTGAATCTCACTGATTAGCTTCAGCCTCTAAGCCTTGGCATACAAGCCGCAATTCATTAGGGTTCCTTCAGTGTTTACTGAGATTTAGCTAGTTTCCTCAGCGAGACACACTTCATGCCCTGACACCTTCCCAGCGCTAATCCAAATTAAAGGTGTTATGTTTGAATGGCACCCAGAGGAGTTACAGTAATCCACTGAAAGCTGGTGCAACAGTTGTGGTTTTGATCCTGGGCGGTCTGTGATGAGGCTAATTAAAAAAAAAAAAATGAAACAATGAAACAATGATATCTTAGAGGTTAGAGAACCAATAGCTGGGAGAGTTTGGGGAGGTTTTGTTGAGGCGTCCATGAGCAAGGCACTTAAACCCCGTCGGCTCTGCGGTCAGAGGTGGAAAGCCGTGGTTTGTGTGTGTAACTGTGAAAGTGAGGTGGTGTGTGTTACCGAGAAACTGCACGCTGTGTGTTCAGCAAACAGCCTCTGGATAAATAAAGCAAAAATAAAAATATATATAAATATATATAAAAAAAAATGAGAATGTGGCCGGGGAAACCTGGGGAACTTGTTGTAGAAAAATGTTGTAAAATCTATTTATTTATTTATTTATTTTTTTTTTAATCTTTCGTGTACCAGCTTGGTGGGGAATTTGCTGGCTGTAGGAACATATTAATACACTTATAAACATATACATTCAGTCTTCATGACACTTGAAACTACACAAAATGCTGTTCGAATACTAAACACAGGAAGTCAGCCTGTCTAGTTCCATTTGAGCCTTTTTTAAGTTGTTAAGTGATATGAAACCAGGATTTTATGGCTGCAAAAAACACCTGTAGCCATAAAACGGCTCGTTATCTGTATCATCACCGCCGGCTGTACAGTGCGCTCATTAATCATTAATCGCTCTCGTCATTCACCACGAAAAAATACCAAACATGTACAGGTCACAGCCTCGCCGAGTCTAGGATTTGCTTGATTTCTGTTTTGTATCAAGATAATATTAAGACTTTGAATTTTTGAAGTTTTTGTGGCTGCTGGTCTGAAGGCATGACTTTGAGCATTTGTCATTCATTTGGACATTTCATCAGCTGATCATGAGAAGAGGCTTTGGGGGAAATATGGAACATATGAAGGTGAATATTGGACTTTTGGAGCCACAATGCAATAATTTGGCCACAAAACACCTGTTTGTGTTTTGACGTGCGGGTGGAGAGACGGTGACCTCATTCTCGGGGGATCATTGGTCTCTGAAAGGCTCTGCGGCTGAATATTGGAGTCATAACGTTCCTGTTTCCCCGGCGGCGGTGGATCTGGGCCACGGGCCGATGGACGGATGGAAACAGAGGGGAGTTTTGGGGGGAAGAGGAAATAGTTTGAGAGCTCCATCCTTTCCTGTTTACACTCCACACTCTGAGATAAAAGCCCCTCCATCTCCGCTTACACACGCATGCACACATTCCCTAACTCGCTCTGTCTTACTCTCTCTCTTTCACACACACACACACACACACACATGCAAACACAACAATTCTCACACACGCATGCACACACACCCACTTATTCTTCCTCTCTCCATCTCACATACACACATTTTCTTTCTCTCAATCCCTCAACCATGCATGCACTCCCTTTCAAACACACACACACCCACACACACACACACACACACACACATAATCATGCTGGTGACCTCTTCACCCGGCCCCATGTCGCCGTCCAAGTCTGTAATGCGCTGGGAAGCCGGAGGAGCCTGGATTGCACTTTTCATACTGCAGCAGCATCCATCCAGTTTCATTACGTAATCGATGGGTTACATAATTAATTAAGTGCGAGCAGGCGACTGACGCTGAGGCGCTTCGGTCTCTGAGCTTTTGGCTCGAGCAAAAAGGAGTCCGAAGGGGGAGCGACTGCACTTAATTAAAGGAGATGAATGTAACCGGTTGAGAGTTGACGCCGGGTGGGGCGACCGAGTCGGGGGATTGAGACACACCGAGACGTCCCGGAACAGAAAAAAAAAAAAAAAAAAAAAAAAACAGGCCTTAAAAATGTTTGGTTGCCGTTGGTTACGAGGTTACACGCCACCACGTTGGGAGAGCGACGGCAAAATCAGTGCCTGCATGACATGACATGCCTGCATGTTTTCCTCCTGGAACAAAGGAAAATGCTGAATTTCTGAGTGTGTGAATATTTGATTTAACAGAGATTCAATTCAATATCTGGCCACTTTTTTTTCCTTTAAAACAATTTTACTTTTTTTTTTTTTTTTTAAATTAGATTTGAGTTTTTAACCACAACTCAAGTCAACAGCTTGATTCAGAACTTTTAGAAAAACTTTTTTTATCGGCTAAATTGACATGAAATCCACCTTAACTTGGAGTGCGGAGGCAGTGGGTGGAACTTTTTTTTGTTTTGTTTTGTTTTGTTTTTTTTTTGAGCTGCAATTCCGCTTGATCGCTCTCTACTAAGCCTGATGAGCTTAGCTGATGATATTGTGGGAGCATTTTCAAAAATCAGTGAGTGTTTGTGTTGAGTGAGCTGGCCAGGCAATGGCCGGAAGTTGTGCACAAAAAAAAAAAAGAAAAGAAAAAATACCATTAAAAATTAGGTGAATATTGTACCACTATTGTTTTTATTCAGAAATGTGTTTAAAAAAAATAATAAAATTAAAAATAATAGAATAAAAATGGACAAAAACAGCCACTGAACTTTGATTCCATTCAAAGCAGCCGCGCTGATTCCACTCTATTTATTATCTATTATTAATTTTTATGCAGGGCTTCACATAATATGCTACAAAATCAGCTTGATCCCCGTTTAAAGCCTAACTTAAATCTCAACACCCCCTCTGCAGCATGGAAATACATTTCCATATTTTTTTTTCTAAAAACTTTGAAATGGACAAGAATCTTTATTTCTCCGTTTCCTTCCCTCGTGTTTCTTTTTCCAAGATGTTTGAGTGGGCGAGTTTTCCAGAAAACATCAAGGTGGAGGAATTAACGGATCTTCCAATATGGCAGAGAGTCCATCCTGATCACTGCAACAGGAGGACACACACACACACACACACACACACACACACACAGACAAACGCATACACACCCTCCTCTGTAAGCTCTGTTGTTGACACACATCTAGGAAATGCTCATGTCAGAGGAGCCACCACAACACACACACACACACACACACACACACACACACACACACAAACATTCCCGTAAAGCCTCTTTCACATCTCGCTGCTCCGAACAAGACAGCATCTTCCGTATTCGCCGCACATCCCGCCCCTCCTCAATGTGTGATTGGCAGGCGGGCCGGCCGTCCATTCAGCCTGATGGATGAGCGGCTGGCGGCTCCTTTGTGCGTCATGTGATGTTGATAAATTGAGCGCCCGGCCCGCCCGCGCGTACATGGACGTTTTTTTTTGTGGAGGCGCGACGGCGTGGTGAGAAGTGTTGACTTACGGGAACGCACAAAGAGAGGCCGCGGGTTATTCAGCGCCCCGTTCACCAGCAGCCGCCGGGGGGCCGGGGCGCGCCGCCGCATACCAACGAGGCGGCGCAAATATCACAGGCCCGATTTAGACGTCAAAAAACAGAGAGCTCGTCTCACCCACCGACCCACTTCCAGAACAATCCACAACCGAAAATTTACCGTTTCCGAAATTTACTACGATAACCGACGTCATTTCGCTCTTTTTGGTAAATTTGGTGTTTTAATAACAAAGAAAATAAAAGTCTTTTTTGTCTGTTTTGACTGTGTGTGCTGGTAGGCTGTGTTCATTCCCCTTTAAGACGGTGCACAGTGTGTGTGTAGTCACATGACTCCACCCATCCAGGCTGAACACGAAGGGAAACAGACGATGAGGAAACAGCTGATGGTTGACATGAAGCAGCGGCTGACAGACGTACAGGAAGTCACGTCAGTCCAAGTTGATGCTGTTGTGCTTGTTCCGAAAAGAAATTCGACGTCCGTCCTTTGGAAATATTTTGGGTTCCACAAAGACGATGTCGAGCAAAAGGACACGAAATGCAAAGTGTGTGTGAAAACTGTCGGAACCACCCAAAGCAACACGTCCAACCTTTCCCACCACCTACAGTACAACCACGCTGCTGAGTTCAAAGATGTGCGGAAAGCTCAAAGCTCAAAGTGAGAAGTGAGAAGCGAGAAGCGAGAAGCGAGCTGCAAGGTTCGAGAAGTGCCACACCCAGACAGCAGCCCATAACGGAGGCGTTTGCAGGGGCGACGTCATACGAGAGAACGTCTAAGAGGTGGACAGAAATAACCAACGCGACAGCCCACCACAGAGCTAAGGATGTGGCTCCCACAGCCACAGTGGAGCGCACGGCGTTTAAACGCCTCATGACAGTAGCCAACAGGAGGTACACCATACCATCACGAAAATATTTTCCGCAAACTGTGCTTCCCAATATGTACAACACTGAGAGGGAGCTTAGATATGTCAAGCATTTTGCAGCCACAGCCGACCTGTGGTCAAGTCGCACTGTGGAGCCCTACATGAGCCTGAGCCTGACGCGTCTCCACCTGCTTGCTTCATTATATCCACATTACTGATGATTATCTAGCACTCATCCCTACAACATCATCACAACATCCACATCGAGGTGTTTGGTCAAAGACATCATGAGATTTCATTTTGTCCATATCGCCCTTTAACTTTTTATTCATCCGTCCTGTGAGATCTCAGGCGTGATGGATTTTGAAAATAAATGTTAATAATGTTTGTCTGATTTGAAATGAAGCTGATTGGCCCAAAAAGGAGGAGTCAGAATAAAGAGGTCAGTTCATCATCGACGACGCGTTTACTGTCCCTGTGCTCCTGTTTGAGGCTCCAGTGTAAAGCTGTACACACACACACACACACACACGCTCCTGTAACAAGACACCCTGAGGACAACAGCTGCACAAACACAATGAACTTTCTCTCTCACTTTCCCGTCTTCATTCTCTCTTTCCCTTTCATTTTTTTTGGTTTGCCCTCCTGTCCTACATCCCGTCATCCCTCTCTCCTCATTGTCTCTCTCTCTCTCCTTGTGCCACTTTCTCTCTCGTTTTGTCTCTCTGTCTGTCTCCTTCGGTTTCGGTTTCGTCTCTCTGCTCCGACACATCCATCCATCCGCTCTGCCAGAGCAGACAGAGCGGAAAACAACAGACGAATCAAAGAGAAAAGAGGGAGAGAGAGAGAGAGAGAGGAAACATTATGTTCCTTACGCTCATAATTACATTGATGCGACAAACCCTCACACACACACACACACACACACACACACACACACACACACAGACGTGTGAGCTCACAGTGAATCCAGACACAGCAGCAACAGATCACATCCAAACTGAAATATTCACTCATTCATGCATCAGGTTGATTCATTAAAGCTCTGAGTGTTTCAGTGAGGACTGAAGAGACTGAACCTTTGAAAAAGCACCTAATTCCTCAGCGAGTCGAGCCAACGCAGGTTTATGTTCCACAAGCTGTCGCAGCAGTTTTTTGAGTTGATGCCGTTTATTTACACAGATTCGGTGCAAAATGTAACCATTTTTGACCATTTGAAAATGAATAAAAATGGTCAAAAAATCTCTTTAAAACACCACATTATGACATCCAGACCCTGAGGAACGCCACGGAAAAATTCCTGCTTTGATTTGAGGTCAAAAACTTTGGAACATTTGGAGATACACTCATCTACGCACATTTATACATCGATGCACACTGGTTTTACTGGTTTTACTGGTTTTTTGCACATTGGTACTTAGATCTTTAGATCTCGAGGGTCATCTTTTATTCCTTATTTTTGATTTACTTATTTTTGATTTTTGATTTACTTAATCTTGTACTCTGTGGATACTGCTGAAAACTGTGAATTTCCTTCGGGATGAATAAAGTATCTACCGTATTTTCCGGACTATAAGTCGCGCTGTGTTGATAATTTCAACATTGGCGGTAACTTTTAAAAACAACGGAGAAGGGCTTAACAAAAACGGCACCGAAAAGAAAATCATATTCTGCAGATTACAAGCTGCACGTAGTAAAATATGCAGCCGAAAACGGTAATCGAGCAGCAGAAAGAAAGCAAAAGTAAGTAGAAAGAAACTCTTAATATGTTATGTTAACATACCAGGCACGTTCTCAGTGGTGTCATGTAACGTAAGCATGCCGTTCAGCCTGTTGGTGCCTCTATTCTATTTTTATTTTAAATTGTTCGTCATTTAAATTTTAAATGACATGTCTGTTCTTGGTGTTGGATTTTATCAAATAAATTTCCCCCAAAAATGCGACTTATACTCCAGTGCGACTTATATATGTTTTTTCCTTCTTTATTATGCATTTTATGGCTGGTGCGACTTGTACTCCGGAGCGACTTATAGTCCGGAAAATACGGTATCTATCTATCTATCTAGAGGTCACTAGAGGTCATTTTATGGAATAAATTAGAAATAGAAATGAAACTATGTAATACGCTTAATAGCTTTAAAAAGCTATTTAAAAATAATATTATTAGTAAATATAAAACAGAATTATGAACACAAGTGTACTTATG
>NC_044000.1:32688798-32711298 GCF_902150065.1 Myripristis murdjan | reverse complement strand
CGGTGTTGACCCCAGGTGACCCCCGCCGGCTCCTACACCTCCTGATGAGGGGTCAGAGGTTAAGGGTGACAGCTGAGAGTGTCAAACCCTGGCTCCTTTCCTTCTGAGAATTCACACACACTTACACACACACACACACACACACACACACACCCTTCAGTGCAGTGTTTCAGTCAGTCTCTCTGTCACACATACACAGTGTGGCCTTATCAACACAGAAAATGCATATTGGCAGATAAATATACAAGCACATAAGTCTCTCTCACTCTCTCCCAGCCACACACACACACACACACACACACACACACACACACGCCCTGTGCCCAGAGCGCTGACCCATTGAAGAGCGAGCAGTGTTTCGTTCAGCAGGCTAAGTGGTGCAGTTTCACGGTTCAGGCTGATCTCCGTCGGCAAACCGCCACAGACACTAAAACCCGCCGCTCGCACGCATTCACATCATAAACATGTCGGGCTGCAGCGGCGCGTCGGGTTTCAGCGCCAGACACACGCTCATCTGAGACAACACGGTGATATGAAACCCTGCGTGCTGAAAGATAAAAGGCCTTGGAGGAACTTTTAGTGGTTTTCCAGCTTGAATCTATGAGGGAACCTTAGCTCTGTGCCAGGCTGTGGGTTTCTGTTGTTAGCCTAGCCCCGCTAACTAACAATGGACCAAATCCTCCCTGTCTGTGCTTTAGTGACTGGCCTTAATAAAGTTAAATTACTCAGAAAGTAAAGGCTGTTTCAGAGTCATGACAGACTTTTCTTCACACTGGTTTGGGTCTAATTCTCAGAGTTTTAGTTTGTATTTCAGTCTCTACAGTCGCTAATGACAATCTGGTTAATGGCATTTTACGTTGCCCCTGGTAGGACATTAGTGGGGCCAGGCTAACAAGAGGCTAGCAATGCAAACTGACATCCTGGAGCAGAACTAGAGGGAACCCAGGATTGTTCCCTGAGGAACTCCTTTGTAATTAACCCTAAAGTTTCTTCTAAAAACATCTGGGGGATAAAAAAAAAATCTCAACGAGAAACCTTTGTCCAATTTTTTTCCATTGTGGCTCTCGATGGAGAGCTTGTTTGCTTCAAAGATGACGAAATCCTGCTATGGAGTCCAACACCCCCAACTTGTGTGTCTTTCAAATTTTCCTCGTGATGAAACTTGCTTGTGTGCTTTTTATGAGCTGAGCAGGTTTCAAGACCCGAGGGCCCATGAAACACATTAAGGCTTTTATTTTCTAAAATCATAAAAGCTGACTTTTCTTCTGGCACTGTAAAGAGTTAAATGCATGTGGCCCAGAAATCAGAGACTCTAGTAAATAAAGTCTCCCTGAGGGGGGTCTGTAATGGCCTCTTTCCGACCCGGCGGGAGGAAGAGGAAGGGGATCTGTGTGATACGAGGGTGATGAAATGTCTGATAGCTCTGGGAGAAGTAAGAATGTAAGCCATGAATGAGACGGAGGCTCTGCTGTTGGACCCAAACCAAGGCAACGCAAGAGCACTGTCTGTTTCGAAGGAAAACAGCTTTCCTAACGTCTTACCAAAGGGTTTTTTTTTTTACAGTGATTGACAGCTGGCATTGTCTAACACCTCCAGAATCGTGTTTTTTTTAACCTTGTTAACCTTTATTGATCCAGGGAGATTTACGCAGCATACTTTTTCAGAGCTGCTCTGAACATGCAGATCCTCCACTACTGGCCCAGTGAGAAGCTCAATTTCCACATCCAGAATTTCAAGTTCGTCTGGTGATTTGAACCCGCAATCTTCTGGTCTCAGGCTTTTCTAATCTCTGAGTTATAATGTCCCTGGGCCAAAAAAGACAAAGAGTCTAAGGGTGTGAATGGATGCATCGACCAGTTTCTCTAAATTTCTGAAAGACTTTGAGGATATCAGGTGAAACTGACCAAAGGCTTGTTGTCGTGCACGAGGAGGAATAAGAAGCTACTTTTTGGGGTCATCTGGCTGCTCTGACCCTTCTAGTTACTTATTGCATTCAAACTATGCTAGTACTGCAAGCAATGCTTAAACTGTTGAACCAAACCAGTGTGTTGCAGCATGAAACTATTTCAACACTTTGCACGACGTCCAACTGCTGAAAAACGAGCAAAATCTGATTCTTTTCCAAACAGTTCCTCTTGGGGAATGAGCAAAGTGAGGCAGAAGTTGAATTATCCTGCAGTAAAAACTTCCTACATCAGGTTGGGGGGGGTTAAACTCCCATCCAAAGGGGCTTCGTGCATCTGTAAAACCATCTACTGAGGAGAAATCATGGGTCCGCTGAGGCTCGGCGGGCCAGCGATGATGTCAGCGCTACAATAGAGCTTTATGAGGAAAACCGAGCGGCGTGTGTTTTCATACCTGGACGTGCTTCTGGATTTGGTAAGTGCTTTGCTGATGACCAGGGAGGGAGCCGACTGCCGTCTCTGGGCCAGAGTCTTCATCTTCTGCAGAGAGAGAGAGAGAGAGAGAGAGAGAGAGAGAGAGACAGAGAGAGAGAGAGAGAGTCAGCACAACAGACGACTGGCTGCACCATTTGGCATCCCACCACAGCGGGGGCGTATAACATCACTTCAAAAGTGAAGGAGGTAGAATATTCAGGAGTACGATTTTTTTTCAAATGTAAAATAAATCAATATTGTCTGAAAATATGAACCCTTTGCAACCCTGCAATCTGCAAGGCTTTATTTCACCCTCTGAACAAAGTTCAAACCCCAAAAACACATTTTTGGGTTACTTTATTGATAATTCTATTGTAATTTTCTTGTAATTTAATTTTAAATATCCATCTGTAACTGTTACAAAGAGTTTCTTGTATTTTTTACTGATTTTGTTCCTAGTTTTCAGTAAATCTTTTTTTTTTTTTTTTTTTAATTTTCTGGTTATTTTCTCATAACTTTTTTTTTTTTGGTTAATTTTTTGCTCAGTTTCTGGTCACCCCCCCATGTTTCTGAAATAAATCAAGTGAATTTTCACTGGTTTCAATGAGTTAAATGCTCGTGAAAGGTGTATGAATGCAGCCACAAGCACTTAAACAACAAATATTAAAATAAAAACATACAATAGGGAAGATACAGGGTCGCCAGCTCATGACAGTGCGGAGAACTCCTCAGTAACTGGACAAACTTAAAACAATTTAAAGGTGGAGGAAAGTGCAGAGGTGAGTCCCCCATCAGAGACGGAGAGATACCGACTGGGAGAAAAAGAGATGGAGTGACGGTGTCAGACGAGGAAGGAGGAAGTGAACTAATTGGTTAAAGAGGGAGAGTGACAGAGAAAATACATGACAGATGGAGAGAAAAAGAGAGAAAGACACAGAGACAGAGAGATCGAAGAGGGCGAAATATGTCGCTCGGAGGTTGCACAATGTTTACGATCCCTCGTATATTCTCACTGTAACAAGATAAATGATCAACTCCCTCACTACAGTATGACAGGCATCCCCACGGCCACTGCAGCTATTTCATTTAAACATAATCTATTTATGACATACCAGAACCATGTGAGCCATAAAAAAAAAAAAAAACGTCCCATTCCTCTCTCCTGGCCTCTACACACACAGTGCAGTAATTCAATCCGGAGGAGGCTGTAAAAAAGGCAAAATTAGTGACAGAAATCAAACAAGGCGTTGCTTCATAGCCTCGCTGTGCCGCGACCTGCAGGTAAACACATTCCTCTCGTCTGCAATTTAAACCGAATCAACGTTAAAAGGGAGAGCCGGACTCGTGTTATTTATACAGTCCAACTGTACTGCAACCCTGCAGAATGCAAGGCAGCATGAAATGCATCATGGGACTGTGGCGCTCTGGACACTTGGGATTAAAGACACAAAATCCAGACCAGTGATTAGCAACAACTGAATTTATATTCCAGTTCATGTAAGAGTAAAACTTCACTGTGTGACTGTCTGGCTAAGTTACAGAGGACGCTCCCTGCTGAGAGGTTAAAGAGGAACACTGGTGTCATTCAGAGTTGACCCAATTTAGGGTTGAACAGTTCACTGAAATACTATTGAAACTGCAGTACGGCCCCGTGCAATATCCAAATTACTGCACATTTTTGCTGAATGTGCGACAAAATAGCATCATAATTGAGGTCCTGTGGTGCTCCAGAGATGCTCCGGCCTGCAAATCCTATTACTGAGGCGAAGGGAAAACAAGTTTGTTTGGTGCAGTATCATCATTTTAACCCGTCCCACGGGCGGGTTCAGCACCAGAGTTCTGCTCAAACTCACAGGACTTTGTTTTGAATTCAAGTGAGATCCCGAACATGAGCTGCTGAATTCCAGGGAAATGTGTCTAAAATGATGCACGAGACACGGAGATCTCAGCATCAGAGTGATGGAGCTTCAGCAGAGACACAACATGGATGAGACTCTGTCCTGTGGTCTCCTAACTTTGAGGCTAGTTAAGGGGAAATGTAAGGGGAAATCATTGCGTTTAATAGTTTTGTCGCTGAAAATGAAACGTAGGATGCACAATAAATTCATCCCTGCTAAAATCGCCAATTGCATCACAACCATATTGCCTGTCAAAATAATTACTGTATGACTTTTTGATGTTCCCCATATCGATCATCCTTAATCCCATTTGCTTCTGTCTACTGTGCGTCATGTTTACCTTCCCCCAGCCATGTCACAGTGCACGCAGCAGGTATCTGTAATAAACTGCGGCACAGATATGAAACCACTGAGCTCAACACAAAGAAAAAGGAGGACAGAACAGAAAGTCTGAGCAAACCAAATGAGGGCGTCATGTTCACTGTGAGGGATTATGTCGCTGTGTGGAGGCTCTGTCACACTCCACTACAGTGAATGGAAGCAAGAGGCCGTGCAGACACACTGAGGAATCTGGACTGCTGCTTCTAACTGAAGAGCAGTGGTTTGAGTTAACTACACACTACAAAACCTCCCTGCCTGAGTTCCCAGCCCCCCGCTCAGAAGACTAGCTGCATTTCAAAACTGTCTGAGGAAGAGTTATGGACTCTCTGATGCAAAGCATACATCAAAAACAAATTCCTGTGTAGGAGGCATGTGGACATTCTGCATTCGTGTGGGCATTTCTCTGTGTATGAGACGGTCCTGTGAAAAGCGGCAGCCACTGTCGAGTGTCTCACTTGATGCGTTTTTTATCCTGCATGGGGCCTGCGTTACAGCCCGCTGATGACTCATTTTAGGAGGTTACAAAACAGAGCCAAGCACTGCACTGAGAAGCAAAGGTCGAGTTTCTCTCTACTGGCCAACAAGCCAGTCTTTGTAGAGTGAAACAAACGGAACAGAGGAGAAAACAAGTTCCCACCAAACAAAAGTGCAGCAGAAAAGTAGATGATGACATGTATAATATGTGTATATGTGTATCCTATGTGTACAAAAACTGCATTGTACTATCAAATCAGGTGATGCACAGGTTGCTGTACAGTTATTGTGCAATAATTCCTGTTAAGTTAGCTCACTTACAGTCATAAACCCAAATTACTGAGCAAATTACAAGCCTGTTGCTTGGATGCATCAGAGGGGAAACCCGGTGCGCACACCTTTTCAGGCCTGACAGATGTAAACGATGAGTAAAGATCACACACACACACACACACACACACACACACACACACACACACACACTGATGCTTTTCTGAAAAGCCACATCCCTGCTGACTTCACACCAGCTCCTCCGCTGCCAGCCTGCCTGTTGCAGCGTGCAGGTGCAGTTACACGTTTCAGACACGGCGCTGCAGGAGGGCGCTGTTTACCACCAAGTTCATCCGCTCCCCGATCAGATCTGCTGTGTGAAATCATCCTAAAGTCGAGAGCATCACCTTCCTCCTCACTGTCTGGGCTCTGAACCGCACTGAGGTTAGAGAACTACAGCTGTGGCGGCGCGGAGTCCGCATCCACAGAGCACAAGTGAAAGGAGTCGCTGTTATGATCAAAGATGTTTTATGTTCAGATGATCGGGGAAATAGAAACTGTTCGGGAGGGAAGCGGATAGAGGAGGCTTGTGGCTCCGCGGGGTGAGCGCATCAGTGTGTCGGTATGTGGTCGCTGACTCTGTCTGTGATTAGCCCATCATCACTATCAGCGCTTTATCGGACTCCCTTTGCTCAGTCACGCTGCTTTCTGTGTCATTCAGAGCCCAACAAACCCGAACTGCAGCCGGACAAACCCTCCCGTGCTTTCGATGAACTCACAGTTATGGTAGGAATATTATAGGATATCATCGAAATCACTCAGACCTTCAGTGTCCAGCCTATTCTCCCTCTTGACAGCACTCAGGCTGGACTGTATTCACATTCATGTACGCGCCTCTCCCGTTCCAATGATGACATATCTTAATGCAACATGCCAACACAAAATCACCTTAATTGTTACCAAATCATTAACTTCCCTCGAGTTGCAGCGTCACAAACAGATCTGCAAACAGAAACTGCTGATTTCCAGCATCATTAGGAAAACAAATAAATAAATATATTTGAAAAACAAAACAAAGCAAAAAAAACAAAACAAAAAAAAAAACAAAAACAAAACAAAAATATGACAGCAAAACCTTGAGAACATTAATGCAATAGTAAAGGAGCGAACACACATTTTGACTATAAAGTATACAGACTGTAAACTTAGAGAAACAAAGACGCACTTTACTTTTAAGTCTTTAACGGAATATTATAGGAATATTATAGAAGGGAAATATACCACTGAATGCAGTAAGGCCACTATAAACTTAGACACGACCAGAGACGCACCAAAAGAGCGAACAGGTTTATTCTCAGACTATCATAAAGATCTTTCCCGGGAGAGCGCACCAACAGCGGCTCTCTCCCCGCGGCGCACGGTGCGCACGGCGGGTCGGGGCGCAGGAGCGTCCGATGCAGACCCTCCACACAGGGAGCAACACACGGGGGACTGCAGCCCTCCATCCACACAGCTCATTCACCAAATACCTTTTTGTTGTCGGGAAGCGCCTTGCTCTCCCCTGTCAGAGAGTCGGACCGGTTCTGTCCCATGGTTCCCTGCTGCGGTGACATGGTTTCCATCAAGGCTGTATAGATCCAACTATATTCCCATTATATGTAAAATAAAAAAAAAAAAAATGCATATATATCTCCAAAGTTATCCGGCCACGGCGTCCAGAGGGAAGAAGGGCAGAAGCGGAGGAGAATCCATGACGGAGGAACTGAGAGGCAGAAGCGAGAGAGAGAAACTGTCCGGAGAAACGTGCGCACAGCCCGGCTCTGCTCCTCTCCGTCCGCCCGCTGTTTGGTCTGAGCGCCTGGAAGCGACTGCGCCTCGACTGGATCCACCGCCGTCAAGACCCCGGCAAGCAAACACCTCGCTTCCGCTGGTGATTTTCAAAGTAAAAGCCGCGCTGGTGCTGACATATCCTACAGTTTCAGGGCGTAAAGTACTCAGGCCAAAATGAAGACTAACATTTATTATTATTATTATTTAGTTATTTTCCTGCAGCCTTAGTCACAACAAGTGACGGTGGGATGCCAAGACAAGAGAAAAAAAAAACTTCCAGGTTGATACAGTAGGAGACATGTTATATATAGGCTACAATTTTTAAGTAGCCTATTTTAATGGTAAGAGGAAAGAGGCTAAATGAAATGTTTACATGTCAGTTTTCACGAATAATAACGTAAATTATAATAACAAAGTATTAACTGAAGAACATCTGGCACTTGTTATTTTCTAATGTGTGTTTGTCACCTGCGCACCTGCCCTTCGCTTTTAAACTGTGTGTTTTCTACATGGGGATTATACATGATCTGTTTTTTTTGTTTGTTTGTTTGTTTGTTTTTCCCACGTATATTTGTTTTGTCCATTGCAACACTTCGGTATTGATGTTTATGAACGTGACAAGGGTGACGGTTTTATTTTGAAGGCATGCCACCTAACTTCTGGTCTTAAATTGGTTGAATGTGTTTTAAGGGGGCTCCTGTTTCTACCAACTTTCCTAGGTGTGTGTGTGTGTGTGTGTGTGTGTGTGTGTGTGCTGGGCGTGCACAGTGCCCATGTGTTTTCCTGGCCTGGAAATTAGAGCAGCATAGAGGCTAAGTGTTCTTGTAGTACAGGAGAGCAGTTTCCAGGCAGGTGTAGGAATGCACCACATCGGCCAAGAATAACATGACTTATGAAGAGGAATTTCCAGAGTAGTGTGTGCGTGTGTGTGTGTTTTTTCTACATACACATGACGCATGACACATTTGGCTCAGCTGCAGCCCCGGCAGCCCTCGGTGTGGGACCCCTGCCCGGCTCTCCTCTCCGCCAATGCAGAACAATTCCCCAGCTTGCTGCTGCACCCAAACACATCATTCCTCTCAGTTAAACTCCATTTAATTGATTTCTTGAGCCTGCAAACGTCCCTTGAGGATTAGGAATTAAGCCTCCATATCTCAGTTTATTAATAGTTATGTCTGGGGGAAAAAATTGATAATTGTGGAAATCTCAGGTCTGGATCACCACCAAAATCTGCTCGGTGGTTCCTTGGCCTGCAGCCGATGGCTCTAAGAGATTTCAGTTCTTCAAGTTTTTGTGATTTTCTGCAGACAAACTGACAGGTAACAGAACCTGCTTCATCAGGGGATGTCTCTCTTTGGTGTACAAAAAAGCCTCTCTGAAACCTGAGCAAATTCATTTTTTTTTTTTTTTTTTTTTTTTTTTTTTTTTTGGAAAACATAGGGAAAAAGACAATTAGCCCATTAGCAAAAACTGAATGAAACATTTGTAAAACACAAAATTAAAAATGTAAAAAAGAAAAAAATAGCAAAAACAACTGCAAGAAAATTACCAGAAAATTAGCAAATACACATATTTTTTTAAAAAAAAAAAAGATTTTTAAAAAATTGTAATTTTTTAAAATTATTATTCAAATGTCAGAGAAGTGATGCCAGACATCTAAATGCTTGTGTTAACAGCATCTGGACGCAGCCCTTTGAACTGAAAATTAGTGGGGAAAAAAAGAGCAAAAATTTACAAGAAAATGACCAGGAAATTGAGAAAAAAAAAAAAAAAGTAGCACAATAAATAAATAAATAAATAAATAGGTCAAAAATTGCAGAACATTAACACAAAATTACCCTAAAATTGGAATAAAATAAAATACAATAAAAATACAAGAAAAAGGCAAATAAAAATAATTAAGGTGGATTTTGTTCAGGTGAAATAGAGCCTTAAAAAAACAAAGAAGAAAGTGTCGATGTGACTCTATTATTTCGCAGCGCTGCATACTGTAGGTCAATGTCTCCTCTGCACAAACACAAAGGTATGCAACAATTGTTCCAGCTTATCTGTCCCCTGAAAAGTGGCATGCAAATGATGATAAGGCCATTGATAGCGCTCGCCCATCCGCTTTGATCAAGTCACAAGCTGCATGGAATAACAGCGAGGGGGTGGGGGAGGTGTGTGTGTGTGTGTGTGTTGGGGGGCTGACTATTGGCTTTTGTCTGAGAAGTGGCTTCAAGTCTTGATGCAAAAAAAAAAGACATTCCTCCTCTGTGCGAGTAACTCATCCTTTCAGCGAGAGCCGCAGCGGCCAAGCCATATCTGCTCCGGAGCTGAAGCTGCTCCTCGCATGTCCCAGTTTTTTGTGGGTGAAACAGCCTCTTTTGTTTCCTGCTGTTGTCAGGAGTTGCCTGTCTACAAGCAACAGGGAAAAAAAAAAAATGAGAGACACAAAACGGAGGGTGTGTCAGAAATGTGGTTGGAAACGACCGCAAGTGCTGCTGCTGTTTTTCCCCCCAAAATGTTCCACTCTGTCATTGGAAGAGGCCTACTGGTGACAACAACAACTCCCTGTTGCTGCGTTGTGTGTGTGTGTGTGTGTGTGTGTGTGTGTGTGTGTCCATGGCAGGAGCAGCACATCTCTCTCCTTGATAAGTTGCAAAGGAACGCTCGATTCTGCCCAAAAAATTGCAAAGTGGGTCACTCACACTGCTGTCACACGGCAGCGTCTATCTCCATTTGAATCATTCAGTCTCATCTGCAGGGCTCAAATCTGCCAGCGGGATGAGATAATCCCACTTGTTTCCAGCAGTAATCCACTTGTTTTGCAGAACTTTCTTGAATCGAGTGTCATTTCCTTGATCTGAGTGGAAAATTCCTGAAACAAGTGAAGCTGCACCGGAAACAAGTGCGACCATCTCATCACCACAGGCGGATCTTCTGTTTTTTTTTTTTTTTTTACCTTGTTTGAGGAGAAACATGATTTTAATGCTGCAGATGAGTGAATGACTCGGTGAAATTTAGAATTTCTTTTTGTATCGTTTCCGCCGCCGGCTGCACCGAGGCTGACCCGGTGACCCCGCTTCAGGTCGAGGAGAAACGGGAAGCTCAATTGCATTAGGGATTCTCCCCGCCGGATGGGAGAGACAGAATCAATATGTGTCCCTCTGAATATCGTCTGACATTTACTTTGAAGTGTGTCTGAAAGCCAGTGCCTCCGTCACGCCCGGTGAGTCAGGCTGTTGAAAACCCGAGGCTGCCGAGGCCGCGCACACAATCGACTTGGACGGCAAACAGTCGATTCTGGAGGAGGAAGGGGGGAAAAATGAGCTGGAAAGAGTCCAGAGCTTTGACATTAGCTGCACCTGAACGCCTCATTCTCACTCACACACACTGAGGTGGCAAACACACACACACACACACACACACACACACTCACACAGCATGCTCTGGACCACCAAATGCACTGTCAATACACTGCGGACCCCCATTTGAAGTGACTTTGCCCTGCAGGGACCCGGATATCAAGAGATGTTTTAGTTTGATTTAAATATGAAATGCGAAGAAAAACAATCCAGCACCAATGACCTGACCTTTTAAATACATCATTCCAATAATTACAAATACAGTTTTCTTGTTTTTATTTAAATTTTTTATTTTATTTAAATTTTTTATTATTTTATTTTAATTTTTATTATTTTATTTTAATTTTTATTAATTTTTATTATTTTATTTTATTTTTTTATTTCCTGACATTTTTAGTAATTTTTTGCTATTGCATCCCCCCTCCCCCACCACCCTTTTTTTTTTTATAACGATTCCTGACCTACACATGGACGTGAGTGTCACCTGCATGTCTGATCGCCTGTTTGCACACACTCCCTGACACACTCGTCCTCACACACAACACACACTCCAGGATGGATGGAGGAACAGAGGAGGGATGTGTGACGGACGATGGAGACGCTTCAGGCACTGAGGGAGATGCTGTGACCCAAAACAGGATCCACACACACACACACACACACACACACACACACACACACACACACACCAGCACCACTCTGCCCAAAATAGAGACCAAATGTTTCCCCCTTCGAGCTGAAAGCCGTAATCCCGAGGTTTTTGGGCACCAAATGTTTTCAGTTTGGTTTAAACAAAATCTGGAACAGGAAAATGGAAAATAAGGTTTTCTGGTGTTTTCCCAGCTCGCTGCAGGGAAGGCTTTTCTCACAGCTCCTCCCAGGGCTTTTGGAGACGCACTCAGCATCTTCAGGACGCGTTAAAACTCTGCCGACTCGGTGGGTGAAGCTCGTTTTAATGTCTTTTCAGAGCATTTTAAGACACGTTTTAACAGAATTTAACACTGATACATGGACAAATCAGCTTTTCTCTAATATAAATCAGTATTACTGGTAAGTATGAATGTTGGTATATTAACTTTGGTCCAGTTTTATGTGAGAATGTGGTCATTTATTAACTAGACGATTCTGTGAACCTTTATTAAACCAGTTTCCTTCCCTGTTCAGTGCACCTGGCAGCAACACCCATCCCTCAAAGGGCTTTTGTAAAAAGAAAAAAGAAAGAAAGAAAAAGATTAAAATGAGAAAGAATACAGGTATGTATGACAGGTAAAAGGATTTGGATTCAAACTGCAGGCAGTCATAAGGTGAATAAGGTGAGAATTTTATATTTGAAACTATTAGAAATGTTCACACTGATGTTTGAATAATTTGGACCAAAAAAAAAAGATATAAAAAATAAAATGTTTGTGGAAATAAAACTTCAAATGTCTCTTAAGGCCACATATTTGCATAACTGAATTAAGTCAAGTCATTTTTAGAGCATTTCAAGGACCCTGAGATTTCAAAATAAAGTCAAAATGCCATAAAAACAACAGAAACTCGTCCGCTATCCATACTGTAAAAAGAAAGGATTCCTCAGAGCGTCACAGATCTGTCCTGAAGCTCGGGATTCTCCTGCAGCTGTAATCTAAAACAAACAAAAAAAAACCCTAATTGCTGCACAAAGCTCTCTCAGTGTTTACAGCTCACCGTTGGGGCTCTAATTAAAGGCCCCGTCGATAAATTTGAGAATGCAAACATTTCCACTGTTTTCGTTGTCAAGCAACGGGGGGCCACACTCGTGTTTACTCCCTGGAGGATTATGGATGGAGCTTTTAAATCCCCTGAGACAAACTTTGGGTTCAGCTGTAGAGAGAGAGAGAGGGACGGTCGGAGAGTTTGGCCTCGCTCCCGGCCGCGGCGCGTGAGCCTCCGCCTCTTCAGGTTGGTGTAAACACCGAGGCCGAGGCGGAGGAGGAGGAGGAGGAGGAGGAGGAGGACTGTGAGAAACAGAGAGGAGACGGAGGCTGCTGCGACGACGAGACACTCAGGTGGAGGAGGGAGAGGGAGGACGTCTAAACATCGTCGTGTCCCGGAGATGGAAAGTGCGGCGTGTTTTTTCACCTCCGCCGAGAGCCACAGGATTTCACCACATCTCGGTTCAACCACGCGTGGAAGGGGATGGATTTTCTTGTCATAACAACAATGCACCATACGTATTTCACATTTCAACTTCCTGGATTTGAAAAAAGCAAGAGTTCTGCCCACAGTATGAAGACGAACACAAGCTTTGAACACGGGAAGCAGCACATTAATTTGTTGAGGGCCGTTGTATGAAAGAGCGGTGACATGACAGAGTATGAAGTCCTGTGAAAGTCACGGGTTCAAATCCACATCCAAGCCAAACCAGAGTCTGATTTTAGGCTGTTTGCTGGCTAAAGCTTCCTAACCTTACATCCTCCTCGCAAAATATAACCGTTACAAATCACTCATACTTGTGAAATGGGACAGGGACTAGATAAAGTCTGCAGAGGGGAGAGCCGTGGCTGGCCAGAGAACCCAGTTTCATTCACACATCTGGAGGTCAGAGGTCACGGGACCCCGCTGGAAATGGAAAACTGGGAGTGACATTTAGCCACTTGGATGAAAACTGAGCATGAAAGTGCTTCGAATCAGTGGATCCCTTAAGGTCGCCTGGCTTCATATGATACCTTCACTCAGTCATCAAGCTTTAAAACTGAGCCTTTAAAATGTTTGCTGATACTCATATAAACCGTTTTGCAAGATTTCACATCTAATCAACATCTCTTGATTTTTAAATGTGACTTGAACCTCATTATTTGTTACCTTCTGTGGCAAAACAAAGGCGTCAACACAGAGCTGATAACTGGCTGTAAAACAAACATGAATCCCCGTGGGACTATTTTCCCTGGCGGAGGAGGAGGAGGGAGTGTTTCAGTGCTGCTGCTTTTAGGAAAACTCATGTGGAGGACTTTATTGGGCTGATGGAAAACTGGAGTGAAGAAAGTGTGAAGGCTCTGAAAGTTCATGTTCATATCGTAGTGGAATGAATGGAGGAAAGGGAGGAGGAGTGATGTGGCAGCTCTGAAATAAATAAAACGGGACAAGAAGAGCAGAAATATTTTGCAGAGATTACACTGAACACAGAATCACTGATATGGTGCATTAAACTGAAGTTCAGACCCTTCTGTGTGATTTGACTCTCTCTGTGTGTGTGTGTGTGTGTGTGTGTGTGTGTGACAAACCTGCCTGAGGAGCAACACACACTGAGGGAAACAGACAGGCAGTCAGACAGACAGATACTGAGGAGACAGACATCAGAGAAACAGACAGTCTGAGCCCGACACATCTGCTCTCCTGCGGGCACACACACACACACACACACACACACACACACACACACACACACACACACACACCCAGTAGCCCGCCCCTCCTCTGCAGTCCTGCTAATCTGATTAGCTCCATCTTCCTCCACAGAGCGATCCTGTTTACGTGTGTTTGTTTGGTTGGGACTGGACTGTAAACAGAACGTATATTTACGACCATATATGGCATCATGTTCACTGTAAACACTTTAAACTGAATATAAATCTGCCACTTTTCCATTTACTGGATGCATTTTTTTTTTTTTTACATTTACCTGCATATTCCCCATTATTTCCATAAATACACATATATAAATATACTGTTATATGGGCCACACATATGACCATATATCCATATATGGCAGGTTGTATCTGCAGGGGGAGTTTATGTTTGGCTCATCACTGCAACAGTTTGTATAAAACAACATTATTCTGGTTTAGTACATGTGTTCATATAAAATGTTTCTGTATGGGTTTATATGCAGTAGTGTGTGTGTGCGTGTGTGTGTGTGTGTGTGTGTGTGTGTGTATCTTCTGTATAGATCTAGGTTTGAGTGTGTTTATGTGAATGATCCTGCATGTTCCTGTTCTTCTGAATTGTTCTGCAGCTTCTGTGTCTTCACCCCTGAGTAGGAGAATGTGTGTGTGTTCTTATGCATGTGTGTGTGTGTGTGTGTGTGTGTGTGTGTGTGTGTGTGTGTGTGCAGGGTGCAGCAGCACAGGTTGAGGCGTCTCCTCGGGGCTCACATGGATGTTTAGGTTTGGAGCGGAGGGGTCGACCCGGCTGCTCTTAACCGCACACACGGGGTTTACTGGTCAGAGCAGCAGGGGTGCTGTGTGTGTGTGTGTGTGTGTGTGTGTGTGGTGAGGGGGCGAGGGGCGTGCGAATTTGGCCGTCCGATAAGATTAAGCACTTAGCTGAGGTTATTAACGGGCTAACGGTGGAGTTGTGGAGTTTTTCCCGGGACATTTGGAGGTTTTTGGTGAACGGCAGTGAAAGGCCTCTGCTGGACTTTAGGGTAATTATCAGGGCAGTGTGTGTGTGTGTGTGTGTGTGTGTGTGTGTGTGTGTGTGTGTGTGTGTGAGGAGGGGTGGGGGGTTTATTAAAGCAGACATAAAAATAGACTGTACTGTACATAAAAAAAGTACAGTAAAAAACAAAAAAACACTCAGAGAGCATATCCATATTTGTGCCTCTGCACTTCAGTACAAGAGAAAATACTCTTTTAGTGTTTTTCATTACATCACACACACACACACACACACACTACACATTACACTTCAGTACACTCAGCTTGGACTGACTGCACTGCAAAAAGTCAAATCTTACCAAGATTGTTTGTCTTATTTCTAGTCAAAATATCTCATTACACTTAAAATAAGACATGATCACCCCAGAAATTACTTGTCTTTAGACAATTTTCACCTGTTTCAAGTGAAAATTTACTTGAAACAAGAAACAAATTTTGCCAATGGAACAAGCAAATTTTTACTTGTTCACTTGTGTCACAAGTAAAAATTTGCTTGTTTCATTGGCAAAATTTGTTTCTTGTTTCTAGCAAATTTTAACTTGTTTCAAGTAAATTTTCACTTGAAACAAGAGACAATTGTCTAAAAACAAGTTCCTTCTGAGGTGATCATGTCTTATTTTAAGTGTAATGAGATATTTTGAGTAGAAATAAGACATTTTTACCTGAAATAAGACAAATACTCTTGGTAAGATTTTGAGTTTTTGCAGTGTGGGAGTGTTATATATTGCATATCTGTGTTTGTAAGTAATTCATTTTAACTCTGAAACCCAGGAGCCCTTGGGCAGGGCTTTTATTTTGAATTTTATCAAACTCTGAACACAATTCCAAATTCTTTTAAATATAATTTTATATTTGTTTATTTTTGTTTATTTATTTATTCGTTTTGCTATCAAACTTTTCAGTAATTTTTGCGCCAGCATTTTGGAGTAATTTTGTATGAATTCTATGGTGATTACATGTAAATATATAGTTATCATACCTCTATATTTCATAAAAACAGGCTCTTTAACCACTTGGCCGCCCTCACATCCACCTAACCGCGGCCATAGATTCACTGAGGGGCACTTGTTCTAGAAACATACAGGCGGAACTACATTTTTACAGGCGGAACTACATTTTTACAGCCGGAACTACATTTTTACAGCCGCAGAGCGTCCCTGCCGTGACCCTGCCGTGACCCCGCCGGCCCGTCGCTGCACGCGCCCACACAAAGGTCATCTCAGATCACTTCAGGTGCATTCTTCTCCCGAGCAGAAGGAGGTCAGCGCAGACATTTTCCTGTTTTATGTCCCTTAAGCAGCTGCAGAGATTCTCCTGGGATTATTTAATCTGTTGGTCTTCATTTACAACCAGAAAAAAAAGAAGCAAATAAGCAAATAAAGTTCATCTGATCTCTGTTTTTTCACCCTGAGGTAAGAAATATTTACACCTGAGCTTTATTCCCCATCCAGGCCTCAGGATCCAGCGGACGTTTGGCTCAGATCTCACAGCAAAAATGTCCCAGGAAGGATTTTTTTTTTTTTTTTTTTTTTTTTTTTACAGATGCTGACACGAGAGCAGGGCCACGTTTCCCTGCATGGGCTGCACACGCAGGGAAACTCCACATCATGTTCCTTTTTTTTCATTCATCAGATGGTGCAAAGAGGGATTTGACATGAAATTATATAAAAGATTAGCGTCGTGCGTTACACAATCCCTGCTCAGCTCTTAACAGCATTTGAGAGGGAACAGGATCTGCTGGCTCAGGATCCTGAAAATAAATAAATAAATGAGTAAATGTCAATGACGGTGCTCTTTGTGGGGAAAAAAAACAAAAAACAGGTCTCATGTCGACGATATCCTGATGAAGGTTCAATCAGCTAAAACGAACCATAGTGGCTTTTTATCTTTTTTTTATCTTGTCTGGGATTCACTGGCGTCACCGCAGCAGATATCAGATATCAGATATCAGATATCAGATATCTGATATCAGACAGAGGCCATTTGGTTAATGGCCGACACTGCATGTTTTGTAATTGGGCAAAATTTTATGTACAAATCTTTCTCTTTCACTCTTTCTCCCCTGAATCAGGAAGTGAGGCTGTAACAAAGATCATCGTCCCATCTCCTCTGACTGAAACGCCACAGATTCATCCTTTTCGCTTAAAGGAATATTCCAACATTTTGGGCAAAATCACCTTTTCCCCGACGTCCCCAGACTGAGACCAGATGTTGGACACCACCTTCGCCTCTGTACGTCCAGTGGTTCAGCTCCTATAACTAGCATTTTGTGTTAGCTTAGCATAAAGACTTGAAGTCTATGGGAGTCATTAGCCTGGCTCTGTCAAAGTGAAAAAAATGAAGCTGTCCCATTTACACAGTGGATCATGCTGATTTGAAAAACACGTCAGGCTAATGACTCCTATAGACTTCAAGTCTTTATGCTAAGCTAGCATAGAATGCTACCCATAGGAATTGAACATACAGAAGTGAAAATGTGTCCAACATCTTGTCTCAGTCTGGGGAAGTTGGAGTATTAATTTAAATTATGTTTTTATGTTCTGGTAGACTCAGTGTAGTCCACACAGGAAGAGACAAATTAAAACAGTCAGTAGAGCCGTCCAGTGAGCGAAGCCGCCGCGTGCAGCCTGAACTATTTTAATAACAAGCCAGGAGCAGGGAGGCATGCAGGTTTGTGTTCACGCCGTTTGTCAGCCGCCTGCTGCTTCCTTTAATTGAAACGAAGCTGACAAAATGATCGCCTTCAGGGACACGCAGGGAGACGCCTGGCCTCAGGACCGCTGATGTCACCGCACAGGAACCTGACAGTCAGGAAATCCTTCTGGAGCGGCTTCTCTCTTTGTTCCTGTTTCTGTGAGAGTCATCCATCCTCAGCCTCCCGTGATACGAGGTGGGGCATCAGCTTGCTCTGGGCAATGACACGTCCTATCAGAGGTCATCTCCAACTCATCTGAGCTGCATTCTTCAGCCAGGTAAATATACGTTTGACGCACGTGACCCTTCAGCGGCACACACACCGTCCTCACGTCGTCTGATCTTTCTTTTCCAAAAAATATGAAGAAATCGCTGTTTGGGAGCGGAGAAAACAAATTAGCCACGGGGACTTCAAACCATCTGACCTCCACGTGTGACACCAGCAGGAGGTCATCACGTTTTGTCAGAAAAAAAAAAAAATCCTGAAACGTCGCCCCGTCCTGGAGCTGTGGGACCCTCGTGCGCTCCGACACGTGTGGAGGACGGCGTTCACACTCCTCTGTAAACCTCAGAGGCCACAACATCAGCCTCAGCCTGGCTGGTTTCATCTCACAGGAACAGGTCAGACGTCTCGCTTTGAGCCTCTGACTGGGAGAAGACAGCATGTCCACAAAGAGACGCCTGCACACGGCTCCATCTAATGATTTATAAATCACAAGCGGATTAAACATTTTGATCAGACGTGTGTCCGTTATGATCGGGTTTTTGAAGAATCCCATTTTTCTGTTTGCACGTGTAAACATCATATCCCAATTTCAGAAACCTGGATAATCCCAGTTTTGAGAAACCTGATGATGCTAGCCAGGGGTGCCGCCAGGAATTTTGGGCCCCATGAAAAAAAAAAAAAAAAGATAGATACAGACATTTATTTATATATTTATTTATTGATTGATTGATTGATTGATTTAGTTATTTATGTATTTATTTATTGATGATGGTTTAATAATTTTATATTAGTTTTTACCTATTTTCACGTTTCCCCCAGAGCCTTTTGGCCCCTGATGCTAGCTGAGGGAGGCTGGAACTGAATGGTGCTAACTCCGCTATAAAGCTATGAAGCTGTCTCATTTTCAAAATCCACAGTCAAATTAATCTAAAGTAACCAGGTACAGAGGACGATTGGATTAACGATTTCCCAGCTGCCGTGTTACCAGCGATCAGTAAGCAGGACAGTAGCGTTTACCATGTGAATACGGGGATGAGAATAACCAGATTTCTCTGTGTTCAACGTGAACGCCACATCCCAAATATGATCATAACCACGATGAACCTCATAACCGAGATACACAGTTACATGTAAATGCAGTCAATTCCAAACAGCTGTGGCTGAATTATGTCAAATATTCCAGCTGCTTCATAAAATGTTAAAGTGTTTTAGGTCTCGTTCAGAGTGCAGGTCTGTCTCTCAGATCAGATCTTAAAGACAGACTGTCCTCAGGTCACATTTATGCCTCCAGACATCACCAGCGTATCTCTATGGGTTGCTATGGTAACCATGTCGGCGTCAGTAATGGCAGATCTGATATGCAAAAATGTCACTGCATCTCGTGTGTTTTTTGTTTGTTTGTTTGTTTGTTTGTTTGTTTGTTTGTTTGTTTGTTTTGTTTCTTGCAGTCCAGACTAAAATCAATCTGGATTCAATCTGGATGTGACAAAAAAACGGATTCGGCTTAGCAGTTTGAACAAGGCCTTTGTCATTAGAGGCGTCCCAACACACAGCTGTGCATTAAAATATTAACATTAATCAATAATTCGAGAGCATCCATAAGCTGTGTAGAGGCTTCTCTTTTCAAGAACTGCTGTCCCTGTCATGCAAACACACCTGGGACAGACCGGATGGACACACACCACGTCCACACACCGACCACAACCTGGGGCCTCGCCGCCCTAAACACAATGTGAACAAACACAAATGAACAGAGCACTTTTAGTATTTTTTCTGCCCGCCGACGGCTCTCGCCCTTCAGCAGCGATTTACATGGAAATGCAGTGGAACACGACCGCAGGCGTGGCATTCAAAAGGCTGTTTGAGAGGTCGATTTGAATGGAAATGCTTTCAGAGAGAGAGAACAACAGAGAGCACATTCGATTCAGTTAAAAGCCACCAAAAATGCACAAATTAAGGTGCATTCCCGTATCATCTGTTAAGGTGAGTAACTTCCTGCCCTCCACCGTGACAGCAGCTCTGTCAGAGGTCAGAGGTCAAACAGCAGCCTACATGCATGACCTGTTTTTACTCCACATTTAAAAAGCTGATCCACCTCAAATGAAACTTTTTAGTCTCAGTTTGGGGATTTTTTTTTTTCAGCATCTGCTCTATCCATCAAGTGTGTTTGTATTCAGTGTTGTTGTTTTTATCAGGCAAAATGGGCATAAAAATGGATGATGGGGACACACACAGAGAGAAAGAGAGAGTGAGAGAGCGAGCATGACAGCACTTGCTCTCTCTCTCCGCTGTCAGAGGCAGACGGACGGCCGAGAAAGAAAAACTAATCAGGAGCGTTTAGAGGAGGGACGAGTGTGTGTTTATCTGCACTTCAGTCTGCAGCCTCAACCAATTATCACTGACGGTGTGTGTGTGTGTCAGTCAGCACTCACGTTCACACAGTGGCAGCCGCTGTGTGTGTGTGTGTGTGTGTGTGAGCTGCTGTCGTTGCCAGGCCTCACTCATCAGCCCCACCGGGGGGGTCAAAGGTCGAGGGATCAAACCCTGCATTCCAGCGGAGGTCAGGGTCGTCAGCGGGCGTTTACCGACGGCCGAACCCAGAAACGTAAAATATATAATCACCGAGGGGAATCACGTTTCTCACACTTTGAGCTGTTGATGCAGAGAAAGTCGATGCGGCAGCAGAACGAGCTTCACTTCCTCCAACCAAACGTTACAGTCAGCCAGCGGGAAGGTCAAAGGTCAGCGGCCTGTTGGAGCCCTGACCGCCGAGGAGAACAGAAATCAGTTTTGATCAGATTTTAACCTTAATAATAATATCATCACGTGCGCAGAGTGATTTTACTGAAAGAGTCACCTCGTCGTCATCAAAGAGGATTTAGGGGGAGGCAAGACGTCTCACTCGGTCAAAATGAATGAAACCCATAACAGACCTCATGTATGAAACTAAGTCCTATTGTAATCACACTGCAGGCATAAATGTCACTTTTTATGACTTCAGCACCAACCCGTGTTATGTGCATGTGGCGCGTTGTTATGAGAACAGTAAAGCCTCAGTTGCTCAAATAAATAAGCTGCATGGAACAAAATCCATTCAACCTCATTAAGTTTCGGTGTTGAGATCTGCTTTTTTTTTTTTTTCCCCAGAAATAATGAAGGAAGTTCTGGTTCCTTCCCATTTCTGTCGTCAGCGTTCTCAGAGTGTCCCACGGTGGCCCAAAGCAAAATAATCACACATAAATATCATGTAAAACAACTTCAGCTGTAAAGTGTTTCGTCAGGGGATTTGAACCTCACCTGTATTCTGTTTTAAAGCCCGGTTGTTTTCAGATGCTCTTTGTTAACCGATCAACTTAATTTTTATGATTTTTTTTTATCTCATTTCTTAGTTTTAATGCACTTATTTTTCATTTCTTCCTTATTTTACCACATTCTTTTATCTGCACTTTGAACTGCCGCTGTGGATGAACTGTGCCACATAAATAAACATGGTGGCTTGCTTTAAAATGCACTGGGACATTTTATTCAGGGGTGACTGATTTTGTGTTTTTCTCTTTGTTTCATTAACAACTAAGTGCCTTGCTTACCGGCACTTGGGTAATGGGTATCTGCCGCAGGTTAGTTTCTCTCAACACTGTTTGATCATATTGGAGGTGGGAGGCTGCCGCTCTGCTGCACTCCCTGCTGCACCGCGTGAGGGAGAAACCACAGGGGGCGCTCCTGCAGGTCCATGCACTGTAACCGTAAAAATAACCACAGCGCTTCAGCAGAACAGCAACACAAACAGCACGCATCCTAAAAAATGTCTAAAACGGAAAGGAAACTGGAGCTGGAGATCCATTAGGCCAAACAAAAAAATACCTTGGGTTCCAGTTCCTTGTCATTTAAGGGCATGAATAGGTAGGGAATTTATTTTATTTTATTTAGCATTTTATTTAGCATTTTAAGGATGGGTAGGGGGGGATTTTATTTTATTTTATTGTTTTTTTTATTTTCGGAAACGATGCATGGGTTACTTTTTAAATATAATTAATTCAATATTTGCATAAGTTACCACCTTTCTAACGGACGGAGCAGCGTTATTACTAGCAGAGGGAGGTGTCTCTGGCTCGCATCGCAGCGCTAGGTACCTGAAGTCAAATACACCCATCACGCCCACCGCCACAGAGCCAAGCTCCACGGTGGGGGCAGGCAAACATGACGGATCCCCGCTGTCATGTTTGTCTGCTGCACTTGCAAACCTACAATGGCACTGTTTCACCTCTTTCACTACGTCTGCAAAGGTTTTCTCTTGTAGTCGGATTATTTTCACTGGTGGTTTGCGAGGACAAACCACACACACACACACACACACACACACACACACACCGTGCAGAAGTCCATTCTTTCCAACCAGTGCTGTCGGTGGCTCGTGATTCCATGAAGTTATTTTCCGAAGTTACGCAAGAACATCACAAGTGCAACATAGATCAAAATAAAAGCCCCGCTTAACTTTTGACCAATGCCAACAAGGTCACACTCAGTCACATAGTGCCTTTATTTTATTTTTTTATTTTATTTTTACACAGAGGCCAATAAACTAACCTGACTCGGGGGGTAAAT
>NC_044000.1:32586298-32683798 GCF_902150065.1 Myripristis murdjan | reverse complement strand
TGTTTTGTCATGGTAAGAGCCTTTTGCAAACAGAATGTGTTATTTTGGGAAGTGCACCTCTCATTAGGCCGATGGATTAACTGTTTTGATACCAGGGTTTCTGAGTTGACAAAGGAGGTAAAGCGATTGAAAAAAACTGTAACAGCATATTAACGCCCACCTCTGCCCAGGCCACGCCCACTACAGTTTTCTTACAGTTTCTCCTGCTGACAGATTGGTTGACACGTGGTCACGCCCACTTCTGCTTGTGCTCTTTATTATATTTATGATTTATGACTTTTATATTTATGATTATATTTATTATTTAATTCAAGTTCATTCATTCAAGTCAATAATTAGATTCAGATTACTGTGAGCCAACACTTTATAGCCATGAAATCAACATGCAGCACTATCCTTCATTTTCTGAAATAATATATAATTTTGATTTATAATATTAGGATGTATGAATGATATATACTATTCTACAAATCATAATAGTGACTAAACAGCTCATAGTCGCAGTGTCATTCATATTCAGAGCAGTTCATTGAAGGCATTTCATGTTGATGCAGTCTGAAGTCACATTCATTCTCTTTATTTCTTTTATCAGATGAATTGGTAAAGTTTATAATTAGTGCGCTGATGTAATGAGTGGATCATTACAGCCTGAATAAACCTGCACAGGCCACCACTGTCTGAGAGAGAAACTTGATTTGTGTGTTTGTGCATGCATGCGTGTGTGTGTGTGTGTGTGTGTGTGTGAAGTAGCGAGTCGGTGATCTCCCCGTTTTATCTAAAGAAAGTCAGGAATTTCATGCTAAACTATGTGTGGAATTTGGATACAAGATGCATGTGAGTCTTGTTTTTTGTTTACAGCCTGGATGGCATTATCTCTATGTGCTGTGTGTGTGTGTGTGTGTGTGTGTGTGTGTGTGTGTGACCTTTGCCAGTGCAGACAGTTCAGGCTGCAGGGTTTCGGTTGCATGCAGACTGAAACTCGTCGTGTTTGCGAGCAGCAGGCGTGAGTCGGGGGCCGGCTGCTGACTGCAGCACAAACTTTAACACAGAGAGGCCGACCCGATCTGAAGACCAGAAACGAAACGTGTGACGGCACATCACACTCATCATGAGAGGAAAAAATCACCAGGATGTCTCGTAACCCCTATTATTTTATCTCATGTTATGACAAAAAAATAGGACGAGGGTCTCCGACTGCCTCTGGAGAGCAAAATAAGAGGAGATTTGACAGGCAAGCCAATTTATAATCCCAAAAGAAGTCAATCCAGTCAGTTAAAAATGTTAATATGAGTGCGGTCATCATGTGACCTTATCAGGGTTCTCAGTCCTGAAGTTGGTTAACTGGTCAGCTGGCGGTTTTAATCTGTGTCCTGGCTTCTGATCATTTCAGCAGTGAGAACTCCCTGCCTTTTGATCTGGATCTGACTCAAAATGTGGATCACACAACAACTCGTTCCCAGGATCTGTCCTCCATGCAGAGGAAAAACCCTGCAAGAATTTCCTGATTATCGTAGAAAACAGAGGGGAGCTGGCAGGACCCGCCCGCCGGCCTCTCATTGGCCGTGTGAGTTGTCCGTCCGGATTTGAACTGGAAACGTCGTTTAAATCGTCCCCGTGATTCGTGCGAGTCTCTTCAGGAGCGCGACTGAAAACACTGAAACATTTTCTGCAGGGTTAGGGTCGGGTTAGGGTCAGGGTCAGGGTTAGGGTTCAGTCCAGGTAAATATGGCAGCTTCATCAAGGCTAAAGGAGTTTTTTTTTTGTTTTTTTTTTTGCTTGTTTCGGTCTACAGACACAGCTTCTTCACGCTTCTTCACGCAGCGTGTGTGTGTGTGTGTGTGTGTGTGTGTGTGTGTCAGGTGGTTTGGGTTAGGCCTAAAAAAACGACGTGGTGAAGGTCAGGGAAAGGTCAGGCTAAAGGCATAAAAATGGTCACTGGACATGAAAAGTCTCGCTGCAAACGGGAATCAAACGCTGGTCTTGCAGATGCAGGTGCTGCAGCTCACACACACACACACACACACACACACACTTTCTCATTCTTTCTCCTCCACCTTTCCTTTTCTGTTTCTTATCATTTCGCTTATGCTTATTTTTTTTTTCTTCTCTCAGGAATTTGAGCACCTGCACCTGACCCGGTTTCCCCTCGGGGATCAATACAGTATTTCTGATTCTGATCCTGATTCTGATAACTGTGTATGACAGAATTTCTCAGAAGTATTCCAGACTAGGATTAGACAACATTTGACGAGTGTCAGCCTTCTAAAACTGAACTGTTGACAGGTGTTTGTCGGCTCAAGTAAAAATCCTGAAATTACAGATCCATTTTTTTTCCATTGGATCAGAGACGGCCATGAAGTTCACCATGAAACCCCTGATAGAGCTTAAGATTATAGATTTATGAGATTATAACACCAGTTTTCATCACAGATCAGCGGTCAGTGCCTGTTGCAGGGAGGCTACACACACACACACACTTGACTGCAGCAGTTTGTGCCTGTGTGTGTGTGTGTGTGTGTGTGTGTGTGTGTGTGTGTGTGTGTGTGTGTGTTTGGACAGGACTGCTGCGTGTGGTTCTTTGAAGATAGTCATAGCGGGGAGACTAATGGACAGTTGTGCTTATTCCTTGGCAGTGCGCCATAAAGAGGTACAGGTAGACACACACACACACACACACACACACACACACACAGTCATTACAGCCTGTGTTGCCATAGCAGAGCAGCAGCTTCTGTGCAGCACAAACTCTGCAATCACATCACGAGCTGTCGGCTAAAAATAACTCCTGAACTGGTGACTTGTTGCTGTGTCTCACTGTTTTCATCTCTCTCTCTCTCTCTCTCTCTCTCTCTCTCTCTATCTATCTCTCTCCCCCTTCCCCCCTTTCTCTCACCAAATGATCTCCTCTCTCTCTGCCTCAGCATCTGATAGCGACAAAAAGTTCTTCACAAGATAAAACTTTCTGTTCACAAATTCCTCAAAGTTGCCAAATCAGACAAAAAGAGAGACAAAAATCATGCCACTCATACAGGAGAGGTAAGACAGAGAGAGAGAAATCTGTGATTTATTCCACTGGATTCCACATATTTCGGTGTTTAGATGCCCCCTTTTGCGTGGAAAAAGTCTCCATCTGTCGTCATTTAGTCTCATATTCTGAGTTAAAGCCAGATAAACTCTGAAAGCAGTGGGATGAAATAATCCCAACTGTTTCCACTTGTTTCCAGCAGAAGTGCATTCTACATCCAGGAAGCCCTCAACCCTGCTGAGGGACATGCATTCATATGCAGTTTATTTTTTGCATCTTTATTCATTAGGTAACTTTAATAGAGACAAAAGAGAGAGATTGAGGGAGACTCACAGCTCTTATCTTGGAGAGACAAATCTCTTCTCGTTTGTTTCTCTAAGAGGCGATAAAAGCCTCCGGGTAAGAGAACGGGACTGCGACGAAAAGATGACGGGTTCAAATCCACGGGTTCAGACAGGACAGAAACCAGACCTCCTAAAAGTTAACTGAATACCCCGAATGCTATATGTTGTCTGGAGGGGATGGGACGGATGAAATAATTTGTTTGAGTGATATTTCAACTTCTTTTTGGCTTTTTGCATGAATCTGACTCATATGGCCTTTGTAAAATGAAAGCTGCAAGTGCAACAAACTGCAGTTAATGAGCAGTCCAAAGATTGTATCTACAATGTAAATGTTATCATCAAAATGCCCTGCAACAAGACATTTAACTGTACAAATCTAACAGCAGGACGGGCTGAGCCGAGTGTGAATGTGTGTGATATAATAAATGCGATGCACATTACTGGAAAAGAGCATTGAGATTGGCCGATCGGCCTTTTGGATAAAGAAAGGTTGAAAAATGAATCTGTATTAATGTGTTCTTTGTGTTCTTTCTGCAGCAACACCTCGGCGCTTCCTTTTGCAGATTCACTCGATGTTCTCTGGCTTTCCTGTCAGCAGAACAATTAACCACAAGATTTATCTGCAGCCGCGCCGCCATCAGGCCTCGCCCACAACTCCTATCAGCTGCAGCGCAATCTGCATCTGTGCAGCCCGACTCACTATCAGGCGCTGACATTTAGATGAGAAATGAGCTGTGGCCGCGCGTTATCGCTCCGATCGAGACACACTGAGCGTCTGCTGGTCAAGATTAAACTGGCACAGCAGAGATACAGCCACACCAATAGAAGATGGCGGCGGGCCTCACGACATCTGCCACTTCGGTCGTAGCCATTTTGTTTCCACAAGCTGATGCTAATCTGGCGTGGCTGTCTTTGTGCTTCACGCTGGCAAACAGCCGCGCTTTGTCTGGAGAGCGTGAGGTTTGTTTTGCAGCTGTAAAGAGACAAAGAGACGTCCACCGTTTCTGCAAGGTGATGGTTCCTCATACACAGAGACTGACGGCACAACATAAAAACAAACTGTGGCCGGGAACGTCAAACAGCATTCATCTTGTTCATGACGGTCATCAGCCTCTATTGGAGACCACGGAAGTGCAACGACAGCGATGGATCTTTGCTATGGTGGCCTGTAGAGGACAGACAGTTCACATTTTCATAATGTTGAGAGGTAAATTTGGCTATCAGAGCAAACCTTCAAGCAAGGCGCTCTCTTTCGCAATCTTCAGAAGCTCTAGATCAGGGGTGTCAAACTCATGGAGGCCAAGAGGCTGCAGGTTTTCATTCCAACCAACAACTCCACCAGGTGATTTCACTGATTAGTCCCGCCTCTCTGTTTGGAGGTAGGCTGATCAGTGAAATCACCTGGTGGAGTTGTTGGTTGGAATGAAAACCTGCAGCCTCTTGGCCCTCCATGGCACCAGTTTGACACCCCTGCTCTAGAGAGTCAGTGCTGCAGTATTCAAGACTTAAAGTATTCAAAGTCCAGGTTGCATACCATACCATACCACATTTATTTATATACCACATTTAAATACGGAGTTGTGCCAAAGTGTTTTACTATAGACTATAAACATAACTCAATCAAAACCATATCTACAACATACCCAGTGCCACATAAAACATCAAATGCTCAAGCTGTAGATGGAAAAGCCAAAGTGTAGAAATGAGCCTTGAGGCGTGTTTTAAACACCTGAAGGGGAGGAGCTTGTCTTCTGTTCAGGGGCAGTTCGTCCCAGAGCCTGGGGGCTGCCACAGCAAAGGCCCGGCTGCCTCTGAGCTTCAGTCTGGTTCTGGGCACGGACAGGAGAAGCTGGTCGGAGGATCTGAGTGTCCTTGAAGGAACATCAGGTTCCAGCAAGTCCGACAAGTATGCGGGTGCCAAACCATTTAGACACTTAAAAACAAAGAGCAAGAAGCATGAAGGTACGTGGCATTTTTTGGCTGCTACACCATCGAATACGGCTGATCCATTTGGAAAGGTCCCTTCAAACACAGCCGAGAAATTCAAGCACTGACATTTACAGCAGGAGAAGGCTTCACAGCCCTTGTGCAACGCTGCAGCCGACCCAGAGAGTTTTCCCTCAGAAAGAAAACCGAGGAGAGAGACTGCATTGCTGGCTGTGCATGGCTAATTTACTAGCAACCATCCAAACTATGATGGAATGGGTGTGACTCTCACAAAACTGGTCAGACAAGACATTCTTAGACAAACAATGGATCTGCGGTTCCATGCCCTTGGTCCAATGGCCCATTATCCCAAAACCCAGATAGTCCCAAAAATGTCCCGTTGGACCAAAAGTCCATTAATCAGTCAGCCCCTTATCCCAAAAACAAATGCCCATTGCTCTGAAAACACACATGCTGGAGTTGCTGGAGTTTCTGGAGTTCATTGAGCGCCGAGATAAGTTTTGCATCCCTGCTGAGAAATGCATCCACTCCTGTTTAAGTTTGTTTTCCAGAAAACAGGCCGTCGGACTGATGGGATGTCAGTCCAACGGGACATTTTTCCCGCTGTTGGCGTCTCGGAGTGATGAGCCTTTAGACCAATGGAAGTTAGCTGTCATTCGCTTGGCTTAGAGAAGAGGTTTCCAGTTGGACTTGGTTAAGCAAGGAGGATGTGGAAGTGCAGAAATGACCGGACAGCCCCTTTGACTCCAGCTTCAGGTTTCAAAAACACAAACAGGCGGGTGGAAGCATCTGGAAGCTGCAAGAGCCACACGAGAATAACAGCTCAGACAGAGATGCATCGCTTCGGAGAAACACCTGCATCTTTTGTGGAAATTGTTGGAAATAATTCACCTTTTGAGCAGAGGCAACATGGAAAACGCAAATGCGGCCAATCAGTGACAACTTGCATACAACCCAGCTGCTGCCTGCCGACTTCCTCATCACCGATGGTCACAGCCGTCTTGTGTTTTTCTGTGAGAGCAGCCGCTTGGAGCTGAGATGAGAAAAATACACCAACCCGCTCAATACTGGACGAATAATGCTGGTTTGTGATTTGAGTCTTTGGCCTGAAAGTGGCACAGCCGCCACAAAGTGAGCTCCGAAATCTCAGCAGCTGGTCGAGTCATCAGTGTCACTGGTGCTGATCAACAACCCTGCAAGTACATTATGGTCATTTTGTGTTATGCAACCGTAAAAATGGCACATAATGCACCTTGGATGACAAAGGAAAACCACTTTAAGAGACTATCTGGTAGATTTTATCCATGGGCTTCAGGTCATTCTTTCCTCAAGGGGGGTGCATGCCATTTTGGAAGAGAAATCCTTATTTTTTCCTTGGATCCGAATTCATTTTGTTCCAGCTTCTCCGCCGCTGAATATTTCCAGTACAACACAGCTTTTAGTCGTTTACCGAGCAATCTGAAACCTCATTTGTCTTCCACGCTGATCGAGAGGATTTCCTGGTAAACGCTGTGAATCTGTCCTATGTGGAGTGTGGATTCACGCGGCAGCACCGGACCCTCTGTCGGTTTCCAAAACCCGGCCTCTGTGTTGTCTGTCACTGCGTCTGACCGAAGCCTCTCTCCGCTATTAAAAACATTTTTCCTGCAACGTCCCGCCACATTTTCCTGCGCCCAATAAAATGTAACCCCTTCTCTTTTTCCCTCCTCCTCTTCTTTCTCTGTTGTTGTCCAGAACACATAAAAGCCTGTTGATGAATCACTCTCTCCGCCCAGGGGAACTTTCTAACTTTCAATCTTTCTTTATTTCTATTTACCTTTTTTTCCCTCTCTCTCTCTCTCTCTCTTTCTGTCTCCCCACCCACGTTGCTATTTATTTGTCCCTCCATCTCTGCATGTCTCGGCGTTTATCGGCCACTTTTTTGACACTTTTGATCTTCCCTCTCTTCTTGCTTCCCACGGAGAAAATTAACAAACTCGGCTGGTGTTCCACACTGTGTGCGTGTGTGTGTGTGTGTGTGTGTGTGTGTGTGTGTGTGTGTGTGTGTGAGTCTGAGGACTTCAAATAGCACCCAGGATGAAAATAGACCCTCTGTGTGCTCTGGGTCTCCCGCCAGCCTCAGAAAACTCATAATAATAACCCAATCTAATGACCAAATTACTGCATGGCTGGCTTAAGAGTAAAGCCCCCTCCCCCATCTACAAATACACACACACACACTGTCACACACACACACACACACACACACACACACACCCTGAGCAAAAAAGCCAAAGCCCAATCTAAAGGTCCATCTCTGCAGCATTCCTCTGACGCTCTGGAAACGATCTGGACGAGCTTCCAGGGTTTCTCTCAGATGATCGGCCGCTGATACGATACGCCTGTGTTTGGCGGCGTTGCTATAGAAACGCGCGAGTTTGGCCCGGGAACCCTCGTCCTCCCCTCAACCAAAACATCCCCTCCGACATCCTCTCTGACATTTTTACAGCTGTTTGAATTGAGGCTGCGTAGGAGCGGCGCTCACGTGAAGCTGCTCGGTCTGTCCCTGAGTCCTCTGAGGAAAACACTTCAACATGCCCTGTTTTTTTAAATAGAGCATCACCTGTATGTCACGCCATGAGCACAACAAATTAATCAGTTAAGAGAAATGAAGGTCGCATAAGAAAAACAATAAGGTCTGGGGAGATATAATCATGATTAAAAAAAAAAAAAAAAAAAAGACCTCATTATTACAAAGGTTGCAATTTAAGAGGAAACATGGTTGAAAGTATTTCTCAAAGCCCACCCATGTTTATAGAACCGACAAATTAAAAGTACTCATTTATTTAGCGTTCTTCAATGACCTTCCATCCCAGCCCCTTTCCCTGAAAAACCGTCACCTGGTATTCTTATATTTTTATTTCTCCTTAAAAGGGTGATAATCTAAATGTATGTAAATCAGCTGATTTCTGAGCCAAGCCAGCCGTTTTGCCGGGGATTAAAAAGTTACCTTCACACATAAGAGTGGAGCAATCCAGTCAACACACCAGCTCAGTTTATATTTGTCCCGCCCCCTGTTTGATTGACAGCTGTTCTCCTCCACTCGGCTCATTAACGGATGGACAAGATTATTTTATTTTATGGAAAAAGGTGAGGGTTAGCGAACGAACATGATGTTTTGGTGCTGGTTTCAGCTCCAGCAGGATGTTTTCTCTCTGCTGGACCAAGTTAATGACATTTATGAACTTTCAAATCTTGGTGGATGATGACAATGTAACTCAAGAATAATACAAAAAAATCCACATTTTTAATTGGATTTCATCATCACTTCATCTTCAGGTTTGAGGTCGACAAAATCAGCATCACAGCGAAACAGAGATCAGAGATTGTGTCAAGATAATTCAACCTCTCAAGAGCTGAAGGGGAAAAGATGAAAAAATTCATCTTTTGATGTTTGATGTTTTTCAAAGATGAAAAACATCTTGACGCTGAAAACCTGGTAAACAGCTGCTCAGTTTGCTTTTTAAAATGATCAGATTTATAGGAAGAGCATCATTTCATTTTTATTTAGTCCATTTGCACATCTGTGGGTTCAGCTGCTCCTCTTTTCAGATCTGTGTCTTGCTCGAGGGGACTGTCGACAGGCCACGTGGCATTGAACCTGTGACCTTGCGGACACAGCGCAGCCTCGAGTGAGTAAAGGTGCAGTCCGTCTATTTGTAGCTGTTACAGTCAGCGGTGGAGCAACACTGTCAGTGAGACCAAAATACAGAGCTGAACTTCTCTCTGTAGGTGGGCACCGCATCTAATGTGTGTGTGTGTGTGTGTGTGTGTGTGTGTGTGTGTGTCGGTGGGGGGTTGTAGGGTGGGAGGGGTCAAACTGAGCATGTACAGCGTTGTGTCAGTAGAGGGAGCCACCTCTTTCATTAAAGTCGTTTCAAAAGCGATCAAACGACGCCTGAAGGCTGCCAGGTGACGTCGCATCAAAAACTTTACTCTGTCCTCTCTCCACCTCCTTCTTCACCTCCTTTTCCTCCTCTTTTCCTTCCAACTACATCCGAACCTTCCTCTCACCACCTCCTCCTGTCCTGTTTCCCATCACTTTCCTCCCTCACTCCCTCTTTTCCCTGCGTCCATCTCATCTCCCACGCCTCGTCTCCCCTCCCTCCCCCTCCTGGGCCCCTGATCCCGCCTGTATCTGCCTTCCTCCTCCTCCTCCTCCTCCTCCTCCTCCTCCTCTCTAACCTGGGAACCCCCGGGTCACTGGGACATAATCCCTCCTCATTCAGCCGGCCTAATACCTCTCACCGCCACCCCGACGTCTCAGACTTCACAACCTCCCGTGTCATGGCCGCCGTCTGAAGCCGGGGAGATTTAATGCAGGATGACGTTGAGTCGCCGTCTCTGCAGAAACGAGGCTCTGATGAGGAGAGGCGAGGGGGCCCACGGGCGGCAAAACGGCCACCCATGGGAGGGAGGGTGCAAGAAAAAAACAAAAAAACTGGAGAAAGACCCCTGTTGATCAGGAAATGGAGGGGTCTCAAGATCTGAAATGGCCAAGTTACTGTCGAATGCCGTTTCATTTTACGGACACTGGATATCAACGGAAAAACACATCATTCCCCAAAGACCCATCAGATTTGACCTGGTGGTGTTGCTGCCCTGCTGGCCTGGTGGTGGCGCTGTGTCGGGCCAAGCAGGCTTACACTCAAAACACTGGACCCCAGCGTCATAATCAGTTGTTGCCCCAAGTTTCATCCCAAACAGGAGCTCAGAGACCAGGCAGGGGTCAGGGTCCTTCACTGGTCTTGAATCATAGAAGACAAAAAAAAAAAAAAAAAACAAAAAAGGAAAAACAGCTGATTTCTGATCGAACATACAGAAACAGAAACTGTAAAGGAGCCATATGAGGAAAAAGAATCACAGAACGTAAAGACTAAATGAGCAGGATTTGTCATTCTTGGTCTCTTCTCCCGGCTTAGCTAACCACCGATGATGTGATGCAACGAAACAACCACCTAAAAGGCAGTGATGGGAGTAACGGCGTTACAAAGAAACGGCGTTACTTTTATCAGTAACGAGTAATCAAAGAAATGACTGTTTCCCCCATTACAGCGCCATTACTGTTACTGACAATAAAATGCGCCGTTACTTGCCGTTACTTACTACTAATAATTATTATTATTTTACTATCCTGTTCGAAAAATGTGCGTCTTGTGGAGAAAAAGCGGTGTGTCAATTTTCAAACCGGTTGGACTTTGCAGTTTTTCGTAACTTATCAACATGCATGGAGAATGACTGAGCACAAATTAGAAGAATCGTCTGTGTTCTCCGACAGCAGAGCGGATAGTTTCGCCGCCTGTCGTAGAGAAGACCACAGGTTCAATTCCCCACCTGGACAAGCTGGCATCACTACTTTAAACTATAATGAATGACTTTTTCAAAGTAATGTGTCCAACACTGACAATGACAGATGAAATTTGACAGCAATGTCCACACTGCAACAGCAACGCAGAAATATGTGCATTAATAAGAGGATTTAAGAAAAGAAAAAAGTAATCATAAAAATGACTTTCCCCAGTAATTGATTTACTCTTCTGCAGCAGTAACTGAGTAGTAATCAAAATTACTTTTTTACAGAAGTAATTAGTAATTGTAACTTATTAGTTTTGTGAGGAATTGGTCCCAACACTGCTAAAATGTAACATCGCCATCCTAGGAAAAAAAAATGGAAGAGAAAAGAGGAAACAGGCCAGCCCGACATTCCGCTAGATTTCCTTTTATTTCACGTCCACAATTTTCATAGCTTCCTATTGGATGTCGTGGTATTGATCAGGCGCGGTGCTGCGCTGTGATTGGCCGGGAGCTACACACCCGCCGCCCAAAGGCCGACGGCCGACGCCCAGAAGAGCGCCGAGGTCAGCAAAACAAGAAAATGCAGGCAGAGGGCGGGGTCTCTGCACACACACACACACACACACACACACACACACTGCTGTTGGCTCAGCAGCGGTTATTTTCGTATGACTCTATACTTTTTTTTTTTTTTTTTTTAAGGAAAATCCTGCTCATTTCTCCTTTAACTGTTAAGGGATATGAAGACTGTGTGTAGTGTAGCAGACAGGATCCAGATTATAATCCTGACTCTGACTGAATTATGAGAAAAATAACACGACAATAAGCAACAGTAACACTAATTTCTAACGATCAGGTGTTTTCTTGTCAGCAGCTGCAGAAAACATCTGAAGTCTGTCAGCTGATTCAAGTCAGTGGGAGTCAAACCAGCAACCTGACTCCGCTCGGCTCAACGAACCTGAGGAACAGGAACTTTCAGCTGCACAGAAATCCACTGTTTTCCTGGGGATTATTTTACTGTCCTGACCTGCTGCCAGAGGAGGCGACGGCTGGAAAAGTAAATAAATAAAATCACAATTTTCTTCCCAACGTTTCTCGATTTAATCCAGATTTTTTTCATTTCTACTGACAGAATGTGTATTTATTTGTTTATTTATTTATTCATTTTTCCTGTTAAACAGTGTAAATTTAAATGACCTGACCGAAATAAATATTTTTTCATTCATTTTTCTTGCTTTTCACGCGGGCGTTCCTGGGCTTGCATGTTCTGTTTGACTTGTTTGAGTGCTCGGCTGCTTTTATGACATTAACACACACACACGGTCAAAATCTGAATCTGAAACATAAATCTCATCTGAATGAAACGTGGTGGGAAGATGACGAGCCGTATCTCTTCTCTGATTGGCCCAAACGGAGCCCGCATCATTCGAACAGGAGGATGTGGGTTCGCTCCTGAGACTCCGGAGCTGTGACTTTGATGGGATTGACCCTCAGACAGCCCGGGACGGCAAATCCTCAAAGGAATCTCTCAAGGCTTCACACACACACACACACACACACACACACACACACACACACACACACACACACACAGATACACACTACTGTATATACATTAAATCATTCACGTGAGAACAATCAAATACCTTCATATGACAAGACCCCTTTCACTGCGTGCACACACACACACACACACACACACACACACACACACATTCTATACATCAAGGCTGAGCATGCACACAGGCACCATACATGTTTAAATACATACACAACACATCAGTGAGTTACAAGATATAATTATATACCTGCAAGACTCAAAAGATGACTTTAATAACACACCCAACTCATGGCATGGTGGGCCCCTGATTCCCTCTGTGTGTGTGTGTGTGTGTGTGTGTGTGTGTGTGTGTGTGTGTGTGAGTCAGTGAGTGTTTGCACGTGTTTATGGTTGTATGACTTTTATGGCGCCACACACACGTGAACCTGATCGTATCGTTGGTCGTGTGGTGAACACAAACAGACCTTCACCCACACACACACACACACACAGACACACACACACTGACCTCTGAATCACCCCCCACGCACACACACACACACACACACACACACACAGTGTTATCCTCCCCTACCTGCTCCACTATGCTCCTGACTGGAGGTTATTTTTAGAAAGTTCTTGGTGGCCGTGTCTTCCTCGCTCGTTCTCGGGTCAGATGCAGGTTTTGTCACATTTCCTCTGAAGTCACCAACCTCATTTCAACATCTGCTGCTCTCATGGAGGTCCGGTGGAGAGATGGGTGCATGAAAATCAACATCTAACAACCAGGCTTAAAAAAACAACAACAACGACAGCAGGAAAAGCTTGCTGTGTGTGTGTAGATGAGGACGACCAGACATCCCCGTCCCCCGTCCACGCCTGCAGTTTGAACCAAACACACACATGAATCCCATCAAAACACTCATCACCTTCTGCTGAATCCAAGTGTGAAGCAAAGAGAAGCTGCTGCTGACGCCGTGGAGCTCAGAGGGACACGAGAGACACTTTGAGGTTTCCACAACGTGAGAATGACGACTGGACACGAGAAAAGACACTGACGCTGAATACACACTCCTCACAAAAAGTTAGGGATATTCGGCTTGCGGGTGAAATTTCAGGATGAACCTAAAATGCATTCTAACCTTTCCAGGTGAACTTAATGTGACCTTCTGTAAACTTTTGAATGCACATGTCCAACTGTTCAGTGTTTCAGTACTTTTTGCACAAGTTGCTGTTCTCTAACAAGGAGTTTAACGGCAAAATTCACATCAGGTGTTTGATGCTCCAGCTCATCGAGGTCGTATCATTAGGGAACGGCTGCTGGAGACTGGGGTACCTCAGATGGAGTGGCCTGCACTTTCTCAGACCTGAATCCCATAGAAAACCTATGGGATCAGCTGAGTCACCGTGTAGAGGCTCGGAGCTCTGTACCCCAGAACCTCAATGTCCTGAGGGCCGCCCTTCAAGAAGAGTGGGATGCCATGCCTCAGCAGACAATAAGTCGACTTGTGAACAGCATGAGACGTCGCTGTCAAGCTGTAATTGATGCTCAAGGGCACATGACAAGTTATTGACACTGACATTTTTTGTTGTGGTATACCCACCACTGTTGTTGGCTTTTGTTTCAAGAAATTGTTTGAGATGAGGAAATCACCAGTGTATGCTTCTACTTAAATGCCCTACTTTCATGATATAATATCACTGTAGCGTAAACTTTTTACATTTTCCATAAATTTCACCCAAAAGCCAAATATCCCTAACTTTCTGTGAGTAGTAATATAGTGCCGTATGTGTGTCTTTTCAAATTCAACGGCAGTGTGTGTTTTTTCAGACCCGGCAGGCTCTGTGTGTCTGCACAAAAACATCCAGTGATGTTTTCATAAAACTCAAATATTCACGTGGACGGGTTTCAGTGTTGTCTGAAGTGACACGCTTCCTGCACAACACTGTACACCGAACTGTTTCTTCAGTTTCACCACACAGATCAATAACGTCTCACCGTGTTATTATTATTATTATTACTATATCTATGGTGATTATTATTGGATAGCTACCATTTCTCATATGTTTTGGACAAAGAGCCGGTGGTCTCACCCAACAAAAAGCAGCATTCCTCCCAGACTGTCAGCCAGCTCATGTGATGCCACCTGACACACACACACACACACACACACACACACACACACACACACACAGCTCTGTGCCCATACACCCAAATTTAGTATCAGAAAAAAACAAATGTGTGACAGATTGACAGAACAAACGCCAAAACAAATCAGAGGCAGACTTTTGCCTTCGCTGCAGAGCAAAAACAGACAGGGAGAGCGATAGGCTGAGAGAAAAAAATAAAAAGAGTGACACACACACACACACACACACACACACACACACACACTCACACATACATAAACAACCTCAGTTAGCGCAGCGTAAAGCTCACCGTGTGTATGAGCCTGACGTCAGCCTCACTGCTCAGATGATCTCATATAATCTGATCACAGCCGCGCGGCTCGTCTCAATAAGCAGATCAATTTTTAAATCAGCGTGAATAATCGCAGCGAACACGCATGCGTCCGTCTTGGGGGGTTTCCAGGTTTTACGCTTCAGCTCCATGTGGCCAAGACACAGTCACGTCCAACCTCGAGGCTGAGGACGCAGGAACGATGTTTGATTTTGAGGCAGTTTGTGGGTTCAGACGGACAGACGAGTCAAATTAGCACGGCTGTCCTTGATTAAAAAAAAAAAAAAAAAAGAATCAGTTTAATTACTGCCAAAACTGATGATCGACAGGTGTTTTCCTTAACGTAACCTAATATGACTGTTGCCAAATTAAATTACTCGAGAAACTAAAACAGAAAAATCTGTGGCACGAGAGCAGGGGGGTCATATGAAGAAAAAAAAAAAAAAAAAAAAAAAACAGAAGTATGGTGTGCATTTGTCCCGCATCGTGACATGAGATGCCAAACACTGAGATGAAGTGGAAACCAAAACATGGTTGGTTAAAAAATGTAAACAATAGAGCAATTTTATTGTGATTATCATTTTTGTGTTGCTATGAAGTCATTATTATAATTATCCCAGTCGATATTGTACATTGTAGATTTTTTGTTTTATTGATGCGGTCTCCTTTGAAAATGAGATCATGATCTCAGTGGGATTTACCTGAATAAACTGAGGTTATCATTATTATTATCATTATTATTATTATTAATAATAATAACAACGGGTGTCATTCAGCCACAGAGAAGAACAAAGCTCTGACTTGGCAAAAAGGCAGAATGTGAATAAATGGAGTGAATCATGTTTTTGGTTTGTCCTCTGCCAAGGAGAGAGAAATCTGTTTAGTGTCTGGCAGCAGGAACCCAAACTTCCTGGAAGAGTTCATCTCTTTCTGATCAGAAACAGATCTGCTGTTGTCCCGAGGCTTCAGGGGGGGCACAGCGCCCACGTTTTAATAACACATCACCTGATCCCGCAAAAACTCCTCCGACTTTACCTGAGTCGGCATAAAACCACAGGCAGGCCAAGGCTATGATGTGATGCTGAGTGTGTGTGTGTGTGTGTGTGTGTGTGTGTGTGTGTGTGTGTGTGTGTGTGTGAGGAGCAGAGTGCAGTGTGGGAAGCAGAAAGAACACGTCCCGGCTGAGTGTGTTGACTAGATTTCATCAGAAGGTTCATCTTTACTCTGCATCATCCATTCAAGGAAACCCAACCCTCACCCACACACACACACACACTGAGGCACGCCTGCACTTGTACATGCACACTCACGTACACACACTAATGCACTTGTACATGCACACACACACGAATTAATAAATACACTGAGTGTGTTTTTATGTTTGCTTTGAATCGTCCAAGTGGACTTTTGCCTTTGACAGAATATTTGCTGATTTTTTTTGCCCCTGTACAAAATGAACCACACTGAAACTGAAATCCTGATCCAAAAACTGCAAAACAAACCGAACTGTGTGTGCATTGAACTGTTACAGCCCTAACACACACACACACACACACACACACACACACACACACACACACACACACACACACGCTCATACACACCGCTCTGCAGCAGAGCGAGTGTTAGCCACAGCAACGTCGACACCAAAATCCACTGTTTCTCCAGGACTTTGGCTCGTTATTATGGTTTATCAGCCCAGAAAAAAAAAACAAAAAAACAATGCAGCCTCTTATGAAAGTGCCAAACAGATTAAAAAGTGTATCCTGCTACATAATTTACAGTAACTCTGTAATCCCTGATATTCCCAGCTGAGCAGACCAACCTCCCTGACTCTGCATCGCTCTGGGATCATTTCTGAGAAATTTCCAGGACCGGTGGGAACCCTGAGTCCTTTTTAACAATATACCACATAAACAACAAATATGATAATCTCATTTTAATATATAATCTCATAATAATCTCAGAAATAGGAAGCGGTTCTTACTTTGATGTGGTAAAACTCCACGCAGCTCCCCGCTCTGCTCCTGGTGGCCTCCTCCTGCTTGGCCTCCATCCCTGCCAACACCTCCACGTCCGGCAGCCTCTGGCCCACCGGCATGCCGCAGCAGTGTGTGTGTGTGTGTGTGTGTGTGTGTGTGTGTGTGTGTGAGTGTGTGTGTGTGTGTGTGTGAGGCAGACGCTGTAGCTCAGCCTGTTGCTCCTCTGACTCTCTCTCTCCTCCTCTATCGTCTCGCCTGTTCTTCCTCCTCCTCCTCTCCTCTTCTTGTCTTCTTCTCTCAGCCTTGTAAAAAAACACACACTTCACGCAAACGCCCCTGCACAGGTGTGTGTGTGTGTGTGTGTGTGTGTGTGTGTGTGTGGATCCTGTCAGAGACATGCACAGGAGGACGAGCGGTGTGAACTGAAAACAGCCCTCATGCTGTCCGTTCCTTAGCTTTTCCATATGAATGGTCGCCCCCTCTGAGCATCGTCCCGCGGCCGGACGTCCAGCCGAGCCGCTGCCTGTCCCGTCTGGTGACCGGCGAGTGTGTGTGTGTGGTCAGCCTCAGCCCCCTCCTACCAGCCCCCCCACCTCCACCTCTTCATCGGCCGGACAAGCCAATCTGTCCTATTGGCTGATCAGGTGCATGGTGGCATATGGGAGGAGGGGCTGAGGGTGAAAGAGGAGGAGGGAGTGTGTGTGTGTGTGTGTGTGTGTGTGTGTGTGTGTGTGTGGGTCTGTGGGGGCGGCAGCGTCTGTTCTGGAAGGAAAAAGAGGGAAGGAGGGATCAGTGTGGTCATCTGTTTTTGTGTGTGTGTGTGTGTGTGTGTGTGTGTGTGGGTGGGTGGGTGTGTGTGTGATGGCGTGGTGGGAAGGATAAGTGGGATAAGTGGAGGTGGGGGGGTTAGTATAAGTTGGTCACACACACACACACACACACACACACACACACACACACACACACATTCATGCTCACACTCACACCCAGTCTGTGGATGTGTGCATCTGTGTGTGTGTGTGTGTGTGTGTGTGTGTGTGTGTGAGGGTCTCACTCTGCAGGACACCCTGTTTCCTCTCTTCTGTGAACTTGTCATTTTCTGCAGTCCCTGAGAAAGAGAGATGGGGGGGGGGGAGAGAGAGAGAGAGACAGAGAGAGAGAGAGAGAGACAGAGAGAGAGAGAGAGAGAGACAGAGAGAGACAGAGAGAGAGAGAGAGAGAGAGAGAGAGAGAGAGAGAGAGAGAGAGAGAGGCATCCTAGTAGCTTTATTTTAGATTCTAGCAGACAACCCGAGGTTACACACACAATATGTGTGTGTGTGTGTGTGTGTGTGTGTGTGTGTGTGTGTGAGTGTGACCCTGTGCTCCTCCCACACACACACACACACACACACACACACACACACACACACACACACACACACACACAGACACTACACTGGCCTTGTTCATCTTCAGTGTAATGCCCCTATTCAAATGTTGATGTAAATGGCGTTGTGCTGTAGCCCTCAGCTGTCTGGAGGGACACACACACACACACACACACACACACACACATTTGAATGAGATAGTGTACTTGTACTGTACTTCTGTGTTCCTGTGTCTGCTCTTTTGTTAGTTACTGTGTCTGTCAAGTAACTAACAAGTGTGTGTGTGTGTGTGTGTGTGTGTGTGTGTGTGTTACGTTATTTACTTACTCTGGAAAGCACAACATCCTAACCTGAACCAAGCTAACGAGCTGGCGTCTGGTAACGAGGAAGCTCCCGCCGCCGTGCTTTTTGATGTTGCTATGGTTACACGTCGGGCAGCAGATGAATTCATAACGCTGACTGAGCTTGAACTGAAACCCGACAAACATTTAGGCTGTGTCCGAAATCACTCCCTCCCTCCCCCCTCCCTACTCACTATATAGGGAATTCAATGTAGTGGACTATATAGTGACTCAATAGCGGACCGTTTCGGACACGACTTCGCTCGATGTTCGGCGCCGTTCCGCAATGCATGATGGGATATATTGCCTGGTTAGTGACCATCGGATGTCCACTACATTTTGCGGTGGATTGTGGGATACATCCAGTGGACTATATAGTGAACATAAATAATCACTAGACATTCGGACACAGGGACGGTTTTTGCTATGGGCAATGTGGGCAACCGCCCAGGGCGCAATCTACTTGGGGGCGCACAAGCCCCGTCCAAAAAAAAAAAGTGCGTCCGCAAAAAAAAAAAAAAAAAAAAAAGAATCGTTTCTACACGAATATCGCTCATTTCCATGTCAAGTTGGTGCAGTGGGCGCTAAGGCGCCCCTACTATCACGTCAACTTGCTGCTGAGAGTCATGTATACAGGTCGTGTGTGTCAGAAGAAAAGGCAAGGGGGAGGGGGGCGCGGGGGATCAACTTGCGACTGCAGAGGCTGTGCGCAGGTTGTGAGTCTCAGGAAAAGCAAAGGGGAGGGGGGCGGGGGATAGACTAACCTCTGATATGAAAGATCCCAGGCCAAACAACACAAACTGCTGCTTCCAAATAAATTGTATTTCATTCATAAAATTAATATAGACCCCTTATAGCTACATGTAATTTATTGGGTTATGTGAAAATGCCAAACAACAACAACAACAACAAAAAGTCAATGGAGTATCATGGACAAAAGGCCAAAAAAAAACATCAGGTGCCCAGTTCAGAAAGAGAAGGAGAGAAGAAGAGGAGAAACGTTCAAAAGATAAAGGTATGCAAGTCTCTATGCGTGACGTTAATTGTGCATGTAATGAAACAGTAGCCTATACCCTATTTATTAGCCTCTTGCTAATATGTTGCCACTTAGCCACAGACGTTTTTTGTTGTTTTTTTTTTGTTTGTTTTTTTTGTTTTTTTATTTTTTAGTTTTGCTGAACTAGCAACTATTAGAATTTTAGGCATCATGTCATGGAATTAATTTCACCCATAGGCTAGTTTGTGTTTGCAACACAACAAGTGCAAGTTCACATTGGCCTGTTAGTCTGTGGATTTGGTAAACAATACGTCCTGACTGTGGAATTTTTAATTTTTTTTGCTATACGTGGGTCTATGGTAACCTAAATAACTTCCTATACACTGACATGACATTTTGTAAGCTATATGTGATATAGCTTTATGAGTAATTTCTAGTGTGTTATTCTTAGTTAATAGGATGTTAACAAATTATAGGCCTGATGTGGTGGTGGTGGGGGATGGTTCGCCCAGGGCGCAAAACTAGCCAGGACCGCCTCTGTTCGGACACCCCTACAAAATGGCGTAATCACTATATAGTGCACTATATAGTGGTTAGGGAGTGATTTCGGACACAGCCATAGAGATTATGCTCAGGTTCGGGTTCTGTCGTTATTTTGGTAAGATAAGATAAGATAAGATAAGATAAGATAAAATGAAATATTCCTTTATTAGTCCCACGGTGGGAAATTTCACACATTACAGCAGCAAAGTGGATAGCAAGATATGAAGCAAAATTTACACTATAAACAGAATAAACAGATAATAAATAGCAAAAAGCAATATAAACATTATAAACAAGGAATATAGAAAAAAAAATAGAAATATGAACAATTTAAACAACAGAAGAAGATAACTTAAACCTGAGGAACAACACACTCCGACGGAGGTTTAGGGTTAGTGTGAAACCATGAGACCAAGTGACAGAACCTGACGCCTGGTACTGGGATCAGGAACTGTCAGACTGATCCAGCCTTATGGAGTCACCCCTTCCCCTCCAGTCTGTACGTGTTATCTACCAGTAGTGCAGTGTGTGTGTGTGTGTGTGTGTGTGTGTGTGGGTGGGTGGGGCAGCAGGGGGGGTAGTTAAGGTGCTGAAAAGAAGGAAAATGTGCATTATAGTGCAGTCAGTGCAGTCTTGGTAAAGAAAAATAGAAAATAAAAAATAAAAATGTCGTGACGACACTGAAGGCACCACGTCGGCTGTTTCAGGAGGTAAATGTGACCTAGAGATGGAGGACGAGCACAGTCTGGGGCTCAGGTCAGGTTCCCATACACACACCTGCCGGCCAATCAGAAAAGGGTATTGACCCAGAGCCACCGTGTGACGCTCCTCAGCTGATGGACACACTAATAATGTGGGAAAATACTCCTGTTACTGAATATCATTACATATGTTACTTTACATCAGGCTGTTTGTTCCTACCCTCTGATTATTATTTACATTAACAACTCACATCTGACTGACAGAGCCTCACAACACTGTTCCTCCACCACTCAGCACCTCAACTGTTTGTTTATTTATTATTTATATTATTTATATCTTAGTTAATGTACATTCATTCTGTTTTTAACTATTGCAACCATCTGTGTATTTCATATACCATCTGTGTATTTCATATTTACCATTTCATATCTACCATCTGTATATTTTCATACTGTTTGATGTTTATATTTTTTACTGTATATAGTCTTTGATGTTTATATTTTTTTTTTACTGTATTTACTGTATATAGTCTTTATTGTATATATTTTTGCATTTCTTCTATTTAATTTAATTTTATTTTATGTTTCCATTGCTGCTGTAACATAAGAATTTCCCAGTTTGGGATCAATAAAGTACATCTATTTATCTATCTATCTATCTACATTAGAGAAAATGAAATGAAACATGCACATTGTGTTCAGGGGATCTATTTTCTGTTTCTGTGTCTTTGTGTATCCGTTTCCATGGATACCAGGATGACTGGCATTTGCAGATGTGACTGGAGATCCAGCGAACAATAGACAACAGGTGGCATCACCAGCAGCAGCAGTTTTCTATGGACATTCCTCTCAAACCCGCTGCCCTCTGCGTCCCCTCACAGGTGAATGTCAGGGCGGTACGGTGGCCGGCCAGGGACAAACTTTGCTCGGCTCTTTGCCTGCAGGCTAACCACTAACCTAAACCACCGGTGTGTTGTGTTGTGGTTCTTATCGGACTCTCTTTTCGACTCAGATCGTGATTTTTATGGATCAGCGTGAGCACGAGCCTCAGTTGGTTGCCTTCACTTGCTCCCTGTGTGGAGTTTCAGTAAAGGAGCGCTTGTTTTGAACAGCAGGTTGGCTGGTCTGTGCGAGCTGCCATCGGTTTATTTCAGGATTCAAGATTAAAGATTTAAGATTTCAATGTGCCTTTGGATAGACAAAGAGAATGAGAGTATTGGCAGTGGATAAAAAAAAGACAGTCATAAATAATTAAAAGAAAAAACTAGTGGCTCCACAAAGCAGAGGATTTCATTTTTAAGGATTATTAAATTCTGAAATTACAGGTCGAGGTTTAACTGCTCGTTCCACATTTTTGTCTGTGGACTTTTATACGGTTCTCATTTCTGCAATTTCAATCATTATATCCTTGGATATGTGGGATGTTGTTGAAATCTGAAGTTGATTTTTGCGACGCTCGGCTGTTTTGAAACACTCTTCAAACCTTTCAAACAAAACACCACAGCCACCACAGCGCTCTAATCCAATTTGGAAGAAACTTGGAGGGACGATGCATCTTGTCACTGCCTGGCCAGCAAAATACATAAATATCATTTGTGTTGGATGCTTTGGTTGCTCCGCAGAGAGCCGGGCGGAGCCAGAAGACCTGACAGCCTTTCTTAGAAAACGACTCCTGGCATGAGGCAGCAGCTCATTATGGGATATTACTGACGCTCCCCGCCAACGTCAGACCTCCGCTTCCCAAAAAGTGACATTCCTCAGGATGAAATCATTATGATGAATACCTTCATAAGTGTGTGTGTGTGTGTGTGTGTGTGTGAAGCTGTCTGTCACTACATGTCAGATTAGGAATCCCCTCACTGACACCCAGCTGTAGTTACAGTGGAGGTTTTGGTCTGTGGAAAACAAAACACAAAGATATCATTCCACCTCTCTCTCTCTCTCTCTCTCTCTCTCTCTCTCTCTCTCTCTCCCTCTCTCTCTCTCTCTGTAGCGTGCAGTGTGAGGAGGGGCTATAGGGTTGTTCATACAGACACCTGTGAAAGGATTATAGCCTCTAACGGCCTTAGTCGAAGTCTGGAGGTCAACTATGAAGATATTACTGAGCAGTAATCAATAAAACATTGAGGCAAAAACAACAGGATGAATAAGGATAAGAATATGCATTATACGTTTATTTTTCCTGTTATGTGCTGTGCATGCAATGAAATCATGTGAAACAGCCCTGAAGTCAGAAGCCAAGTTATGAGATGTGTAAATATTGGCTATGAAAGCGGCTCAAAGCAAAAAGTGAGAACACAGGAACTCCAGTCGACTTCCTCCACTGGTTCTGCATTTTTACTTTATTGAGAAAAAAACAGAAGAAGAAGAAGAAGAAGTGGCGAGTTAGCAGGAGCAGAAACTTAAACTCCATCAGCAGAAACTCCAAAGCCCCGCCCCCTCACTGTTTGATTGACATGTGGCAGCGCCGAGCAGCGAGGATGGAGACCGAATGCAAACAGAAATCACACAGACCGCCGCTTTAACAAATGTTCCCGCCTTCTTCAGGGCAACAATAGAAATGGTAGGTGACGTCTGATTGGTCGTCACGGTTACTGTCATGGAGCAGCTTTCTGTGTACTTGTACTTGAATATTTTCTAAGGTCAGTATTTTTACTTTTCACCTTCAGTCCCTTTCTGCTGGAGTTTTGTCCCTTTCTGCTGGAGGAACCTGCTTCTACTTTGTTGGTTGTTTTTTTTTACTGCACTACTTCTACTTCTACTGCAGTCACATACCAGCAGAGGAACAGTACTTCTACTTCTACTGCAGTCACATACCAGCAGAGGAACAGTACTTCTGCTTGTACTTCTCTCAGATTTAAGTGCATTTTATAGCGCAGCATAATCTAAACATATTTGCATGAATGTAAAGAATGCGATCGTGCTCACACTGCAGCTTTTAGACCTCAGTGTTGATTTCCATGTTGTTGAACTCCTGTGCACAGATTATCTTCGTATGATCAACCAATCAGAGAGCACGACCCTGCATACTTGACTCAAAGGTACACACCACACCTGCTGGGAACCTTCTCGACACCGAGTACACACTGATCTGCATCGGTCCACGTGCAGAGACGCTGTTTTGGCCTGAGTGTGAGCGCGCTGTGGCCTCCGGGCGTGTGAACGGTGTAAATCATCTCACACGACGTTTCATCTGCATCCTCAGTGTGAATTTCCCACAGCTGAGTGCAAACACGTCTTTCATCCACATGAAGTCTCCTCACCAAATCATTAGCTTAACGATTAAATTCCCTGTGAGCCGCGGCGGGTCCTGCAGGTTGATGAATCGCTCCTGGAAAACCTCGGGGATCGTTGAAACGAGAAGGTGTTTCTTAACCTTTTTGGCTCACGGCTCCCAAAAAACGAAGCGCGATCCTCTGCGGCATCGATAAAACACAGAAAATGGTCGACTGTGACGCCCAAACGTTTTCCCTTTCCAGGCTATTTATTTGATTTATTATTGAAAAAAGCCCAGAGGCTGTAATTATTCATTTATTTCACAAACGAAAGGCATTTCCCACCAGGCCTACGTTAAAAAGCACGATGGCAAATTGGTATATTGCAAAAATATATTTTCACATTTCATAAATCTCCCCCTGACCCAGTGCCCTCCTCCCAGTTCCCCCAAAAGCATCCCACTTGTTGTGACTAGCTGCGAAGCGGAGCAACCAGACATTAAGATAAGATAAGATGTTTTGACAGAATGTGACGGCCCGCTGGTGCTCGTTCTCATACTTTAGCCCAACTCCCTGCGGACCCTCTCCTCCTGCGTGTGTTTATGTTCGCCCGCTGCTCCAGTTTCAGCCGTTTACCAAAGCGATCTGTATGTATATGTAAGGATTAGAGCGTCGCTGTCGTCACGCTGGAAGGAAAAACGACCAAGACGAGCCCTGTTATTGTGAATTACAAACCACAAAAGATCAACAGCGCAGTTAAGATTAAATGAGACAAGATTTAATTGAATCCTGGGTACACAGCTGATGCATGTTCATGTGCACTCTGTACCCACGCAGCATCAGGATGCACACTTATCGTCACGCATACATATTCATACCCATGATGCATTTCCATAACAGCCTGGAGGGGGGAGGCTTGTGATGAAAACAGCCATTCAAACTGCTGGTTTATGCTGTCGAAACCAATCACCTGCAAAAACCGCGGCCCTGCAAACCCCCCAACCAGCCGCCCGAGTGTGGGAGCGCCTGGCCAAACCTTTGGTCTGCGCCCGGATTTGACTAATTGGATCGTGGCTCGGTCAAGCTTTCATAATTCCCAACAGACAGCTGACGAGGACGAGCGAACAAAAGAGTTTGAATCAAAGGAGGCGGAGGAGGATAACAATACGTCCAATTAGAGCGACTGGAACGCGTCTTCGCTTGAAATCTCTCAGGAGTGTCTGAGATCACCAAACCTTGTGTCCTCTTTAAAATCACACCAGAAAGCTCATTTTTACACATTTAAACGGATAACATACAGGTTACACTACATTATTACATTAATAATTCCTTTAAGGTTTGTAATGTGTACAACAGTGTCTTGTAAGTCCATATGGGCTGGGCCTCTGAAACTGAAGCATGACACTTAAATAAAAGAAAATCAATCAATCAATCAATCCTTTAATGTTTGATAGGAGTGTTCCCTTTCATTCAGGAGCATTTTGCAGCTGCAACAAACCACATAAATATGCAACTACCACAAAAAGCATAGTAATAGAAGTAGCAGTAGTAGTTGTTGTAGTAATAGAAATAGAACCAGTAGTAGTAATACTACTACTAATAGTAGTAATAACAGTAGTAGTAATGGTGATGGTTGTACTAGTAGTAATAATAGTAATAGCAGTAATAATAACAGTAGAATTAGCAGTAGCAATAGTAGTAATAACAGTAGTAGTAGTGGTAATGGTAGTAGTAGTACTAATAGTAGTAGTAGTAACAGCAGTAGTAGTAGCAGTAATAGTAATAGTAATAAATATGTAACTACCAGTAGTATTAGCAGTAGTAGTAGTGGTAGTAGTAGTAGTAGTAATAGTAGTAATGGTAGTAATAGGAGTGGTAGTGGTAATACAAGTAGTAATACCAATAGTAACAGTTTTTGTAATAACAGTAATTGTTGCAGTTGCGGTAACAGCAGTAACAGTAGTAGTAGTATTAGTAATTGTAGTAGTAATACTATCAGTAATAATAGTGTTTGTAGCAGTAGTAATCATAATAGCAGTAGTTGTAGAAGTAGTAATAGCAGTTGCATTACTAGCAGTAACAGTAACAGTAGTAATAGTATTAGTAGTAACAACAATAATAGCCCACTTGTAGCAGTGTTAGTAGGAGGAACAGTTGTAGCATGACAGTACTAGTTAGTGGTATTATTAGTGGGCACAGTAGTAGTACTAGTGGTAGTAGTAGTAGTAGTAGTAGTAGTAATAGTAGTCATAACAGTAGTAGGAGTGGTAATGGCTGTAGTAGTAGTAATAACAGTAATAGTAGTAAAAGTAATAGTAATAGTAGTAACAGCAGCAGGTAATAGTAGTGATAGTAGTATTGATAGTAGTAGTAGTAGTAATAGTAACAGTAATAGTAGTATTAGCAGTAGTAGTAATAAAAGAGTAACAGTAGTAGCAGTAGTAGTGGTAGTAATATGAGTGGTAGTAGTAATACAAGTAGTAATTGTAGTAGTAAAAGTTATTGTTGTAGTAACAGTAATTGTTGTAGTGGCAGTGACAGCGGTAACAGTAGTAGTAGTAACAGCAGCAGTAGTTGTAGAAGTAGTAATAACAGTTGCATTACTAGTAGTAACAGTAACAGTAGTAATAGTATTAGTAGTAACAACAATAATAGCCCACTTGTAGCAGTGTTAGTAGGAGGAACAGTTGTAGCATGACAGCACAAGTTAGTGGTATTATTAGTGGGCACAGTAGTAGTAGCAGTAGTAGTAGTAGTAGTAGTAGTAGTAATAGTAGCAGTAGTAATAGTAGTCATAACAGTAGTAGGAGTGGTAATGGCCATAGTAGTAGTAATAATAGTAATAATAGTAAAAGTAATAGTAGTGACAGCAGCAGTAGAAGTAATAGTAGTGATAGTAGTATTGATAGTAGTAGTAGTTGTAATAGTAATAGTAGTATTAGCAGTAGTAGTAATAAAAGAGTAACAGTAGTAGCAGTAGTAGTGGTAGTAATAGGAGTGGTAGTAGTAATACAATAGTAATTGTAGTAGTAAAAGTTATTGTTGTAGTAACAGTAATTGTTGCAATGGCAGTGACGGTGACAGTGGTAACAGTAGTAGTAGTAATATCAGCAGTAGTTGTAGAAGTAGTAATAGCAGTTGCATTATTAGTAGTAACAGTAACAGTAGTAATAATATTAGTAGTAAGAAAAATAATAGCCCACTTGTAGTATTAGTTGGAGGAACAGTTGTAGCATGACAGTACCAGTTAGTGGTATTATTAGTGGGCACAGTAGTAGTAGTAGTAGTAGTCGCAGTATTAGTAGTAGTAGTAGTGGTAGTAGTAGTAGTAGTGGTAGTAGTAGTACTAAGTAAAACATGGATCATTTATGTGTGAGTCGGATGATGATGAGAACTGCGTCGACCCAGCCACCAAATTATGTTCTTATTCCACATTTCTGGTCAGTGTGCAGCGTCCTCACTGAAACCAGAACAGACTCAGGTAAAGAAGGAGAAACCCTGACCTGACGAGGCTCTTCCTGGGCGAAAACCAATGGAAAGCCATTTGTGTAAACTGTGTGTGGATATTTCCTTTCTTTTCCTCACTTAAATCAACCCTCAGTAATTTTGCATCGTGCACCTTTAAAAGCTCCACATGCTAACTCATTCAGTTAATCATCATTTTTGCCAAGTCCTTTTACGTCTTTTCTTTTCTTTTTTTTTTTTTATGTTGCATTTGCAGTGAAAGTGTGTGAACATGAGGAAGGTTTGGTCGCAGAAAAACAACCTTCAACGTCTGCGTCTTCCTCTGGATAAATAAACAAGAGCCAAAACCGTTCCAGTTGCTATTTTTCCCATCAACACTCAACGGTTTCTTTTCCGTTTCTGCAAAACTGAACGCCAAATGGTTATTAAACTTCACATCGCCCAAGCAGAGATCCCCCCGTTAGCGCAGATAATTCAAGAAACCCCCCCCACCCCCCCGGTTATGCATAAATTTAACAGTAAAATACATCAGTTTCTCCCACTTGTCACCTTTTCTTATTAAATTTGGACAAATCATCCTGTTACCAGGCTCGGTGCTTTCCCCTTAAAAGGGAAGGGTTTTCCAGATGATAAATCTTCACTGGTGTTTGAGCGTGTTTGCAGAGGACGGTGCTGACTGACAGCTGATGTCTTCACCGCCCGGAGTGAGCGATGTGAGGACTCTCCCGAGGAGGAACGTGAAGGATTGGACATCTGGCACGACGCCTCGACACCTCTCTCCGCTCTCCTCCCTCCCTCCCCTGGCTCGTCCTCCCCTCACACCCTCTCCATCTCCTTCTCTCGCTTTCTCCCCGTCTTCTCACCCTCTCCATCTCGCTGGCTGTCTGCTGTGTTTGAGGGCCGTCTCCCGGGGCGAGCCTTCATTTTTTCGCTCCTGTCTCCTCCGCTAAGGGTGTTTACCCATCCACGGTGCTTTATGTCCTCTCTAATGAGAATTATAAATCATAAATCTCTCCGTGCGGAGCAGCTTTCCGCAGGGAGGGGGTTGTTTTCGCAGTAAATTTCACCGCAAACTGTATTCCTTATGGCTCTCCATGCCACAGCCTCAGTTAATAGGTATTAATGTGCAGTGGAAATATGCATGATATGTATTGAACTTATGTTTGTTGTTTTTAAATGGAGACACAGACTGACCATTTCTCCCACACACACACACACACACACACACACACACACACACACACACACACACACACACACACAGCAGCCCACCCACAGCCACAGCCTGCACTCCCTGAGGAACGCCCGTCCTATCAGGCCTGAACTGTCACTATCAGTGTTAGCGTGTCTGCCACAGAGGAGCTGGGTAGGTGCATTTTTCCACGCTGCTCAGTTAAAATAGTCTCTGCTCTTATTCCAAATGTAATGAGGACTTTGGTGCGTCTCGTGTCTCTGATTGCAGCTCCACAGCTGGACGGACAGATGTTTCGTTTCTGCAAGACAGAGAGCGACAGTCCAATCAGTTCGGGTTTTTCAAGACCAATATTTCGCAACACTTGTTATTTTACAAAATTTTCATTGTATTTACAGTTGAGATGTTTTCACGTTAGATGTTTCCAAATGATGACAAAGGTTACACAGAGTTTTGCTCTACTTTTGTCAGGGTGGAAGAGCATCTGAAACACCAATGAGACCATTACAGAGCACCACACTGGTGAACCTTTTTTTTTTTTTTTTTTTTTTTTTTAGAGCATTTTTCAAAAGCTTTGGTCTCGCAGGTGGAAAATGCCTAGTGTGAACGGAGAGCCAAAACAGGGAGAAATGAAATTAATTAAATCCAGCTCAGTGTGGAGCAGGACGGCACAGGTTTTACCAACTGTCACCCACAGCTGGCTTCATGTCCATGATACTGAGCCAACATCTGATTTTCACTGAAATGCCCAAATCAGCCTGAGGTATCACCAAACTGACGTATCTGTCTAGGAAGTGTTTGGAGGATAACGTGCAGTGTGAGGTCAGAGGTCACCGCTTCGCTCCAGGAATACAGCCTTGGCACTGAAGCCGCTGAGGTTAGAGCTCTGCGTGAAACCATCCGCCAGAATGCCGGTGGATGTGACCCAAGGAAATATTTCAGCAGAATATTTTCATCTTTTAACGCCGAGCTCCAGTACCCTTTCCTGGAGGGCCGACCTCAAAAACAATCTGCCACAGAAATCTGATCATTCCCAGCAATGAGCCTTTCCTTCTTTTTTTTTTTTCTTGCGATTGTCGGAAAAAGAAAATTTTGCATGAGGGCAAACTGACGTATTGGAAAGTAAACACAGAACAGAGGAAGGAAACTGTTTGGATCATATTAGTGTAGGTGGCTGTGATATGCAAGAAAATATAGCTTTTTTTCCAATTGGATATCTCTTTAATAGCAGTATCTATCTAATCTGTGTATAAAGCACATCTAATTTCTGAACTGTGTATTTCTGTAATGCACACATAGTCCAACTCAAGTTTGATCACTACATTAGTACACTGTTTTTAGCATTTTTTAGCAGTAAAATGACCCATTGCAGTGTGAGACTCATCATATGTCTCTTTCCACCAGACATTTTTATTTTGTTGTGATTTTCTGCTTTTGATCTTTATACATTTCTGAGTCAGCCTGAATAATCTCCTCCTCTTCCTCCTCTTCACCCCCTCGCCGCTTCAGTTTCACTCAAAGCGTCGCTGAAACGTCGCATCCTGCAGAGAAGCCGATCCAAACTTCAGATCAGACGTGGGAGACGTGGGAGACGTGCCTCTGCAGTCACACAGGAAAGGTCCGTTCAGAGCAGCACCACCTTGTAGCTGACAGTCTGCAGCTTCACCACATTTTCAAATATGAGCTCAGAGACAAAATAATCCTAGTTAAGAGTCAAAGAGAGAGTCAAATCTAGCCTTTGTTTCCCGAAAAAGGCCTTTTTTCCTCTTTTTTTTAGCCAAATCGGCTGCTAACATGTTCATTACTCAGCTTCTGGAAAACTTCACATCGCTCCCTAAATTAACTGTCTTTCTCTTTTCGCTGGCGACCGAACATAACATCAGCAAGATAATCCAACCAACCTAAGTGTATCTCAAACCTCTTATTATCACTGAGCTGTTTGACATCTCTAAATACATCTATAATAATGTTTAACATTGCTTCATGTTTAATGACTTTTCCTAATATAGTGGGAACAGGTGGGTAAACATGAAATTAACACGATGATATGTTTTCAGTGTCCTGTTGAGGGTGGATTATGTTTGATTTAAAGAGCTATTTAAATAGTCCTACACTTAAAGTACCTGACACATAAACTTTGGTAACAGTTTTCATTCTCATCATTTTCTGGAGGTTTAAATTTGCTCGGGTCAGATTGATCCCATCTGATGAGAAATGTTGGTAAATGTTAATGTAAGAGGAGAGTTAAAGGGTTTTTAAAGCATCCTGTGAAGGCAACAAGCCTTCGTCTGTGTCCTGCATTAAAACCCTTTAACACACACCTCATCATGGACTTACAGTAACACCACACACACACACACACACACACACACACAATGGGTGGACAGCTCAGAAAAAGTCAGGTCGGCCCTTGTGACTCTGATGATGATGTGTGAGCGGGATGAGAGCAGCAGATTAGAGCAGCCCTGATGTGTCGCCGTCATGACGACGGGGCTGACGGGACAGACGGGGGACAAAAGGTGAGAGGTGAGTCACTGAGCACATCCAGCAGACAGGCAGCCACACACACACACACACACACACACACACACACACACTGTGGATACAGATTAGATTTAATCAGTTTGTCTGTGTGTGTGTGTGTGTGTGTGTGTGTGTGTGTGTGTGTGTGTGTGTGTGTGAGTGTGTGTGTGAGTCAGTGAGAGAGAGACAAATTCAAATTTGCGTCAGCTGACAAAAGGAAAAGAGCAAATTCACCGTTAAAGAGGAGAAAGACAGAGTTAGTTTTTCATTTTTTTCATTTCAGGCTTTTCCCCTCCATCGACAAACAGCTGGAGCAAACTAACAGAAGCTGACCTGTGTACCACACACACACACACACACACACACACACACACTTTTACAGCATAATGGTCATTTCTGCTTTTAAAAGGCTGTAAAGTACCCACCGGATTTTATTATCTCAGAGCTGCAGGGGGGGAGGCAGTCATGAGGGCAATTAAGCGAAATTACACTCAACCCCGGGTCAAGTGAGAGTAAATGTAAAGGAGAGAGAGGGTCGCGTGTTGGGAGTGTGTACAGCTAGTGTGTGTGTGTGTGTGTGTGTGTGTGTGTGTGTGTGTGTTCCACCCGCGGCTTTATTCCCTGGTGTCTCATTGGTGGATTTCACTAATAAAGCCTGTTGCCTGTTGCAGGAGCCGGCACTGGGAACTTTAGACATAAACATGCCTCCTGTTATAATGATATTTTATATATTTTTTTTTTGTTTGTTTTTACAGCAGAGAGTAAAGATGAACATGTAAGATGTAAATACACAGTATGAGGCAATGTATTTTTTTCATGAGGCTCAATGCTTTTAAAGGGCTTTGTGTTGTCTAAAAGGTGCAGAACGCCAAATCGCTGGTGAGGATGTTGAGGCTAAAAAAAAAAAAAAAAAAAAAAAAGATAAAACAATCAATATAGCTCTATTTGTTATTGTTTTTTGTCAGCTGAGTCTAAATGCGTTGAGTCTACATTTGTCAATAAGTCTATATTCAGTCATCTCTCTGCAGTTTTGCTTGTTCATATTTATATTTCAGCGCTGATGGGAAGTGACTGGAATTTGTGGCTCAAACCCTAAAAATCGCTCCTCTGCTGGGTGTTTTCCATCTTTGCGACGGCAGATCACACTTTCATTCACAGTCGCCGATAAAAACATCCCACTTTTGTAACCTCAGCCACATTTTATGAAACTTACTGTACGCGGTGGTGGAGTTCCAGTGAAGTTTCATATCACAAGCTTTTTTGTTTGGTGTTTTGCTGAAATTCTGGTCAGCAGTGACTCACAGTGAGTGAGTCAGTGTGTTGCTCAAGGGCACTTTGACGCAACATGAAACTGCAGCTGTGAGCATTAATTAACAGGACAGTCTCTAACAGCAAGACGGCGATACAGCTGGTTTCCTCCAACCCTCTATAGGCTCATTTTTGCCCCTTTTACATATGAAAATGTCAAACGATGTGACCGTGCATGTGTCCTTTACGTTGGCAGGGACGTTCAGCAGTAAATCCACTAGAGGGCAGCACAGAGTCCAACGTTTCTTATAGCAACAAACAAGGTGACGTTGGAGGAGGACGAAATAACGGAGCGGCTGCAAGCAGGCAGAAGAGGAGGCAGCGCTGTTATGACGGTCTGTGAGGTCATTGAACGCATCACCACAGGAGGACGGAGACTCCTTTTATTTTATTTTTTTCTTCTTTTTATTTTATATTATCAGTTTTTATAATTTCTTCCTCATGTCCTCCATGCCCTCATAGTCCGGTCTCTCTTGAGCTGATTTCAGGTGATGCTGCTACGTTTGATCCGTATCCGTACGCTTCCTGAAAACCTGCACAAATACAACAAAATGAACACAGAGTACACACAGAAGGCCCCATTTATATCGCTATTTAACGTTGAGTGTGAATGAGTCTTAATACGACCCATAGGAACATCTGTATTACAAGGCAGAGGATGGTTTCCCCGAGCTAGCAAGCTTATAGCTGTGTCCCAATTCAGGGTCTTCGAAGACTTCGAAGGACCCGGACTTCAACCGAAGCATCCTCCCCCGTCAACTAACGGCAACGAAATGGGACGGTCTAGCCTTCGGAGTATTTCCTGGTTGCATAACCGCCGTTACCGCCGTTTCCATGACAACAAACTCCGGAGACCGAACCATAACGTTTCTTTCTGTCAGACAAGACAGAACAGGGGTTTTTGTTTAACATATATGGCGTTGGATGTTCAAATGAGTAAAAAACGAATATTTATGATGTGAAATCTGAACTTTTCTCCGACTGAGCAGCAGCACGCAAAGCATTTTGGGATACGGGAGGCCGAGAAGGATAGTCGCGGTGCAGCCTCCGAATCGACTCCAACGGCTGAAAAGGAGGACGACTTTGAAGGATCCTTCGGCTTTGGATGAATTGGGACAGGCCTTCACAGTGTTGTGACGTAACTGGCCTTCAAATGCCGACTTCGAAGGATGCAGACCCTGAACTGGGGCACAGCTTATGTTGGCTGATCAACATTAGCCTGCTAGCTAGCTAGCCACTAAAAATACTTGGTTCAGGTTAGGAAAAGGTTATTGTTATGGTTATGGAAAGGTTTGTCGTAATGGTCATGGTTATGAAAAGGAAAACGCACGCTAATATTAGCTGGCTAACTGTGGAGGAAGAAAGCATTCTTCACCTCCCCGACCTCCTTCTTCTTTACCGCTTCCCATTGTTATCATTTAAATTTCCCTCCAAGAAGCCCCGCAGGTCCTTCATTGGTTTGCCCCGATTTCATCTTTTCTTTTTCTAATCAACAGGAACTCTGTCGAGAACAGCTCACTCTGTTCAGGTATAAATTTGTAAGTGCTCACTCTAGACGTCTCTTCTTCTGGTACCAGGGGTCCAGGGACATCAGGCTTTTTGTTCGTAACCATTGTTTACTTCTTGACTTACAACTTGACCATCAAATTTGATAAAAGAAAACGATCAGCCTCATCCTCTGGTTCCCCGACATAACGTGGAACCAGAACACTGTTCTACTGAAGATCTGAACTCGGGTCAGCTGGGTTAAAGGTGTGTTGTTCGCGCACCATCCTCCTCCTCACATGGACTTGCTCCCTCAAAACTACATGGGACTGTTGTTATTTACAGGACCACTAGAGGGCACTTCACTTTAAAACATAATTATACAGGACAGTCTCACCTCCTGCAGTTTTTCAGTCACCGGAAAGGTAAATCAGCGTTAAACGTACAGCAAGCGGCGTTAGTTTAGAGACGTTTAGAGGCACCCTGGAGAAAATATTTCATTAGAAACATCAAAACATCCTACATTTGACCTTAAATGGTGGTATGGTATTTTTTTTTTTTTTTTTCAAGAGCAACAACAACAGAACAGTTTAGAAAAAAAAACCCGCACTATTCATCACGATTTGCGTCGGCCCTTCCAAAGCTCAGAAAACAGCCGCGAGCGAATCAGAAGTTAAACTCGGAACGAGAAATCTCAGATGCCTGTCAGCTTGCCGGAGGCGAAAAAAAAAAAAAAAAAAAAAAAACGCAGGAAACGCGTCCCGGTGAAACTGAAAGGTGAGAAAACACGGCTCATGTTGCTTGAGGTTGCAGGTCAGGTTTTCACACGTGGCCGCTCGGGGAAAACCTCCTCCCTCTTGAGGAACCTCGAGGTGCTTGTTGACTCACTTGGATCGTAGATAAGATGAACCCCGAGGTTTCGGGCGTACCGTGAATACGATTTGGCAGACAGGCGGTCCCGTCTGAAGCGCCGAGGTCCCAGGCAGGTAAACATTCCTCAGCTGTGATTGGGCTGATGGGGAGGGGGTGCAGGTGAGGGGGCAGGTGTCAAGGGGCCAATCATCCAACAAGGTATGCTGTCAATCAGTGGATACATCTCCCTTAAGGGGCTCAGTTAGTGAAACTATTTGACACCTATATAAACATGTGATAAAATCAGATGTTTATGTGGGTGAGGACACAGTTTGGCTGCTCGTGTCGGCGGCTCGGGGTCTCGGGCCGCGTTCTCCGCCTAAAACCGCACATTAAACTGCAACTCTGATTTACACCAGGCCTTTTTTACCTGTGACGTGTCTTCGACTTACCCTTAAATCTCAGGCATTTAGCTGACATTCCTATTGCCTGTGTCACATCTCAAGTGACTGTGTTTAATTATCTTATCACTACTTTTTCATCACTACACAACTAAACTAAACCCGGGGCGAAACGACAGGACAAATCAACGCGTGCGAGTCGACGTAATTGCGAGGAAGCAAACATGAATGAAAGCAGATGCAGAGGATAAGATCAGAATGCAGAAAACCAGAACAGCAAACAGGTACGCGCACTTTCCCTGCAGCCATTCGGCATTTTGCATTTTGGAGCGGCGCAACAAAAGCGAGACACAGCAGTCAACACGACCGATGGAGCAGAAGAATGCGAGTGAGATACCAGTCACCCTTGCAATAAATCTCCTGACAAATAACTTGTAATGCTCTCGCCCCGGAGGCATTGCATGCTTCAAACCGCAGCAGCTCCGAGCCGCCGCTGTGGTTTGTGTCGCTGACAGCAGCCGGGCCGAGGCTTTTATCTGAAGCATCTCACGCTATTGTGAGCACAGATATGTTTTAGAGCTGGGAGTTTGTGAGGAGGCACAATTCACACGTTAACAATAGAAAAGAGAACAAACAGGTGGTGTTGCAGAGCTCACCTGCTCGGCCATGGTTGCATTTCCACAGAAAACGATCTTTGGTGACTTGTTGTGGGAAACACATTTACTGAGGTCAAAGACTCAGACTGCATTATCAGAGATGAAAAAAAACAAAACAAGAAAAATCAGTGTTTGGTCTGTGTAAACTGTGACGCCCTGAGTTCAGATTCAGTTTATGATTTTTTTGTCGTGTCGTACCTTTAAAATGCTTATTTAATACCTGTTACTGATTTCCACATAATGATGAACCGATGTGAGTTTATACAGCCCTAACTTCATCAGAGAGCCAGCGTTTGATTGGGTCTCAGGGATGTTTAGACGTGTTTCCGGATGAAACATGATTTCTGAGTGGTAAATATTGCGGAGACAGAATGACTTGAACTTTCATAAAATCAAGACTCTTCAAAAATAACAAACAACAAAAAAAAAAAAAAAAACGGTGATTGGAGTACACTCTCGAAATTTGTTAAAAACACCACCAGTATAGATGCTTCCAATTTGAAGGCAGACTAGGGAGTTTCAAAGTTTCAAAGTGGAGGGTGAAGCACTTTGTCATGGTACAGTAAATAAAGAAAATCATCATAACCTAAAAATATAAGGACATTTAGCTCTATTTTTGTTTTTCTGGACATGTGATATCAAAATATTGGACTTGAGAGACATTTAAAAGTGTTTCAGTGCAGCAAACCTGCCCTGCCCACGTTTCAGTCACAGCTCCGGCCCATGGTTATAACACAGGAGGACGACAGGACAACATCTATTTTGTTTTATTTTTTTTTCGGTGTGCATGTAGTATTTCTGTTAATACATTTTTTTTTCCATATCAGTGTTTAACTCCTCTCAGATAACCAATCCATCCTGGACTATCACAACACGGTCGCCCATTTCACCAAGTGGTGCACGGACAACCATCTCCAAATCAACGTCAATAAAACAAAGGTACTACTGTTCAGCCCCACCTCACCCCAGCACCCCACCATCATAAACACCCAAACAGTAGAGATAGTGGACACTTATCTGTTATCATTATCTGGGAATAACTCTGGACAATAAACTCACCTTTGATCAGCACACCACGGACATTCAAAAAGCCATCCGCAAACTCAAAGGACTATATGTCGCACCCCACCTCCTGTTGTTACTCTATCAAAGCATCACTCAACCCATCCTCCTGTACTGTTCCACATGTTTCTTCACCATGCTTTCTGTCACCAATCGGGCCAAACTCACACGCATCACAAACACAGCTGCCAAAATCATTGGTCTCCCCACACCCAACCTCACAGAACTAAACAATAAGTCCATCTCCCGCCTAGCAAACACTACAGCACAGGACATTTCCCACCCACTGCACCGATTCATCACCCCACTACCCTCAGGGTGCAGGTACAGGACAATCAAGTTCAGGAGGGCTCGCCTCGGGAGAAGCTTAATCCCCGCAGCCATAGCTGCCCTGAACGGCAAGCCACGCTGATCTGTCTGTCCACCACTGCTGTGTGTTGCTACTGCTGAACTGCTATATATGCAATGTCAGGAATGTACTGTTATGTTGGTATTGTTATGTGGTATTGTTATTGTTGTTGTACGTTTGTGACGTGAAATTCTCTTGTCATGTACAGTCGGTGAAGACAAATTATTTTCGCTATCATTCCCAATTCTATTTCCCTTTTTATTTTATGTTACTGTATTTTATTTTCGCTATCATTCCCAATTCTATTTCCCTTTTTATTGACTGTTTTTATTGTTTTAAATTGTGTTTTGCTGCTTTTAATGTCTCTGTAAAGCACTTTGAATCACCTTGTGTTGAATTGTGCTCTACAAATAAATTTGCCTTGCCTTGCCTTGCCTTCGGGGACCAATAAATCAAATCAATCAATCAATCAATAACTCACACATAAATCAATGCCCAAAAATCAACATTTACTCCGTGTCTCTTGCTCAGCTCCACCTGTCCAGTCTCATGCAGCTCAGCTCAGCAGCTCGGCCATAAACTCTGCCTTTTAACAAAGTTTATAATGTTCAGTTTGTGTTGACATTGTGCAGAATGAGTCTCTTTAATTCTGTGTTTATTACTGAGGTTGTAGTTTGCAGAGGTCTGCTACTGGACTGCATTATACTGAGAGGGGTTTCTGATTTTTTGTCCTCCTTGTTTATATACAATGAGGAGGGACAGAATAGTGGAAACAGCTGTCAGTAAAGTGCAGCACTAACTATGAGCTCAATGCCAAACACAGAAGTGAATGAACACCTCTGTTACCGTGACAACAAGACAAGCTGAGCCTTACAGGCAGCAGGAGAGGAAACTTCATGGCACAACATTCGGATTGGATTAGATTAGATTATACAGGTGGAGCTGATAAAATGGAGTGTATATAAACATGCAATCACTCACACACACACACACCCGGCAGGGGGGAAAGCATGCTAAGTTAACTAAAAAGTGACATTTTACATTTATTTTTCATAACAGCACTGGTGGCAAATGAACCCTACACTCTGACAGTGTTATTGCAGAACCACAGTGGGGAATTGAACCGGCCACCCTGGCAGTGCCTTGCTCCACGCACCGAGCTGTGAGGTGCGGCGCTCCACTCGTGACCGTGTTGACACGGCGATGACTGCGGCAGATAGCAGCGGTCCGGAGCACGTTTCAGGAATACCGCACATGCCTTATCAGCCCCGATCGGATTTCTGAAAAGTGGAAAGTCAGTGTTGTTGTTGGAGGGGGGCGAGGGGGGGCGAGGGGGTCCGGGGCCCCGCGCAGGCTTGGCCGGGCTTGCTTTCTGCCTATATGTCATCCCAGAAGCCCAGGTTTATCTCCCACTCACATCTTCACTCAGACGCAGAGAGGGCAAACACTGACATCTGCCAGGTTTCCTTTTTCTTTCCAAAAATAGTGGCGTCAACCCCTCGCTGACCGGGACTCACACACACACACACACACACACACACACACACACACACGTACCAGCGCAAGCACACACTTCTACACCACACATGCAAACTGTCCCACAGACCTGCATGTCACCCCTATCGCAAACACACGGCTCTCCTATTCCCGGTTTATTTGTTGAGCCGGCGTTATTCACACTCCGCGCAGATTTAAAATAGAAGCGAGACGAAGGAGGTGAAATGTGGGTCTTCAGTCAAACAAGGACACGCGCGGGTACACGCTAAAACGACGCTGTAAAAGTCTCCCTTTTTTACTGGACTGTTTGGGAAAATCCACATCTGCTCGCTGTCCGCTGCCTTGTAAAACGCTGGTGGAGAGAAACTTGTGCCTGCGATGCTGTGATGGCACTGCACGACCTCGTCCTAAAACCAACTTCCTAAAAAAAAGATCTCTGCATACGTCTCATTACATCTATTTATAAAGTCACAAGGCAGAACTCCTCCGTTGTAGAAGACAACATCAGCACCAGAGACGTTTGTGAGGGTAAATTTGTGGAATGGGTGGGATTTTGTAGAAAACGATGACTCAAGAGCTTGAGAGCCCAAAAGGAAAGAAAGTCGTGGGTTATTGCTGATATAAAAACAGACGGGATAATCCTATTTTCATCCCAGAAAATATACACCACTAGTGTATAAAAGTTATAAATGGTCTCATGTACGTGCAGTAAACATGCCAGTTAATGGGATGTAGTGGTAAATCTATTGAAACTGCTGTTGTAGCTGTCGGCCATAGCATATCAATGTCTTGTCTTATTTGTTTATCTATTTATCTTAGTCTCCTTTGTGTCTACATATAAAACCTGACTTCCAGCACCTACCTACATGATTGGTTGTTTGATTTTAACATATGAGCTTTCAGTCCCAGGATGTTGTCTCTCAGTGCATTTCGTTTGGCTTGGACCCTCTGTGTGTGTAGCGGTGATTTGTCTAAATTACGAAGGAAAATGTTTCCCTACAGAATCTTTAACAGATCCAGTCATGTTTCACGCTCACTCTCCATTTTTCTCCTCGTCTGTTGCTCCAGATGTGTCATCGCCGCTGCGTTGACACGAGCTGTGACTTTGAGGACAGTTTCGAGCAGCCAGACCGAGGCACATCTGTAGAAATCTGATTTGAATTTGAACAGTTCAGACTCATCACGACGCTGGCTCGGCTTCTTCCTGGCAATCAGTTTATTTTCTCCACAGCTCTGCAAACACTCTGAGGGATTGCACATGCAGAAACATGTGCACGAGGGTCCTTAGGCTGGCGTGCTGCGATCAGCTTGATGTTGAAGGCCTCGGTGAAGAGCCTCTGCAGACAGATCTATATCTGTGCTGATCCTTAAACAACTCCTCGGGCATTCATTTTAAATTTGGACAGACATGTACGCCATTTATTACCTTTGCTTTGGATCTTGAATTAAGCCTCGTTTTGCTCTGGACTCCGTCTCACCTCTCTCTGGACCTGAACTTGACTCGAACTTCGACCTGATTGTGGAACTGACTCGACCTTGACCAAGCTGGGCTTAACCGCATGTCCTGGTGGGGATTATGCCATAATTCTCTCTCTCTCTCTCTCTCTCTCTCTCTCTCTCTCTCTCTCTCTCTCTCAGGTATAGAGAATATCTGTGCAGAGCAGAGGAGGACAGTGCAAGACAGAAAGAGAGGCAGAGAGAGGAGGACATGAAGGAGAAAGTGCAAATCCAACTCAGCATTTACATCTTAATTTCTGATTTTGTCGCCAAAACACAACCAAACCAGTCTGAGATCAACTCTAGGAAACAAGATCCATTCATTTTAACACCTTAAAATAATGAAAAATGTAAGCAAATGTCCAGTAATTAAAACTAAAAAATGCTTTTGAGCATGAATTAATAAATTCATTTATTTGAATTAATATCAAAATGCTTTAAAATCCCCCTAAAAAGTTCCTTTTACATCATTTTAATGGGTCCCTCATTCAGATCTGGAAACAGTAAATCAAGAATTATCAGTTCCTCTTTCATTTTACCTCAATTTAGACTTTTTATGTTCTTTTTCTTATATTATTATGCTTTCTTCCACCTGCAGTTCCCTATTAAGGCGTTTTCCGACACCATTTCACTGATCCTTGGAGGAGTAAGGGATTTCAGTAAAGCCTTGATTGCCTCTTAATCAAAGCAAAGCTCGAGATGCCCCTGAAATATCTCGTCTTTATTATTCACAGTTAAAGTTAAGAGCTCGTTAAGGAGGGTGGCGACGCGGTGCACCTTGTGTCCCTCCTCGGCTCTTTGTCCTCCTGTTTCTCTTTCTCATTTTCATTTTCCCTCTCTCCTCGCTCCACCTCCACCTCTCCCTCCGTGTCTCACCTCCGTCGGTCTCCTTCACCCACTCCGTCAAACTCGATTTCCCCCCGGAGCTCCACGTCTTGCTTGAAAATCCCCAGCTGCCTCGGTGACGTGACGACCTCAGTATTTCAGCGCTCGTAAAAGAGGTCATTAAAACAGCATGAAGACACAATGCAGTAACCTTAACTCTGCGTCTGGCTCCTCTTCCTCTCAGCTGATGCAATTTACACCGAGCCGCTCTCGGTTTTATGGAGTGCGTTTAACGCCGTCCCCGTGGCTTCATCATCAGTCGGTACAGTGAAGTCTTGTTTCGCGGGATGTGGCTGACCTAAATCTAAGGGCAGCAGATTCATGTCTTTTGGATACCGGGGGCGACGCCGCTGACATATGATCGAGCGTCTCATTAATTTAATTTACAACAGCCATCATCACCCTGCAAATTAACTCCGGCCCTGGCTGTGTGAGCCTCGGCTAGCTCTCTGGTTCAGTGCCAATGGGGGAATTAGCCATCCAGGCTAAGTCAGTTAGCTCCAAGCGCTAATGAGGTCCATTTATCTGCACTGGAGACAGGCTAAATATTGTGTTTCATAACACTGAGCGCTAACAGCTAAACGCCCGGCGTGCAAAGCTACAAGAGAAGAGGAGGAGCGGCCGGCTCGTCTGGATTAGCCATCGAAACGTCGGACCGGGGGCCAGAGTCTGAGGCCGCAGGTCAGACGGGCAGCGTCCAGGCTGGGCAGCTGCCAGGTTGAATATGAGAGCAGCTGGGATTCTGGGAAAATTTGGCAGGGAAAGTGGATGAGAAGGCACCTCACCTTCATTTCTCATCTTCTGCTTGTTCCCGAAACAAGGACAAAGACTTGCCCTGGTTCAGACAGTCCCAGACCGGGAGCAGGCCTTCGGGTCCTCCCGGGGTTGCCAGGTCTGTGAGACAAAAGCAGCCAAACAGCAACTCAAAACCAGCCCAAAACCCGCCCAACCGGGTATAAAAAGGGCCCAAAAACCAGCCCAATATCAAAATATGCCCATAAAAATCCATATATGTTGCTTTTAAAGTCCAACAGCATTGCTATAATTGCAAAATGCACTATAATATCTATAAAATAGCACCATAAACATTAAAGGCAATTTCCCGAAACAGTTCTTTCACCTATTTAATTTACAGTATATCAGAACTTAAACTATAATATGGGATACCTTACTCCAGCTGAGTGGTGCTGATGATGTGATTGGACATGTGCTGAATGGCGTCACACAGCATTGGCATATTATTTGTCTGTGGAGCAGGTGACATATGTGGATAGTTTATATGCTGATCTGGTCCGGAGTCAGTTTGACAGGATTTGGGTATAAACATTGGTCATTCAAAATATGAATCTTTATTCATGTCTGCCCAAGCCCAACCCGCGGACAAAATTTGTTACCCGCGGCAACACTTAAAAAGTAGCCCAATTTGGCGGAAAAAACACGGACTTGGCAACCCTGGGTCCTCCTCTAAACTCTGAGGCCAGGTTTGTTAATTAGGTGAGATGTAGACCGAGGGCGGTTTTACAGAAATACTCTCACACACCTGGGCTTTTCAGCTTTTGTCAAGACCCGGGCAGCTGTCCCACCGAGCTGACCCCCATCTGAGGAGCCTTCATCCCTGATATGAAAAGATATTTTGGTTTAAGTATTAAATAGTTTGGATTAATGACATGCAGCAGTGGCTCCTCATGCCCCCCTCTGTCCTGCAGGTTTTTGTTTTAGCTCTACTCTCTCACACCTGATGCATTTAAGGGCTGCATGCTGATTGGCTGAAACAGATCTACCTGAACAGGGTTAACTGGGTCAGGTGTGCAAGACTACACCTGGCACATTTTCATTTTTTTTCTGTATTTTGTTTGTATTTATTTTTTTTCTTCTCTCATGTACAGCACACTACATTGCATTTTAATGTAAGGTAGGTGCTACATTAAAGAAAAATACTCACTGATTCCCTTAACATTGGCAGTTATTTTCACCACCTTTAATCTTTTAATTTCTATATATACTTTTTTAACATATAGATATTTTTCTGTATTTTTTTGGTTGTTTTCCTTCTCCCATGTACAGCACACTGCACTGCAGTTTTATGTATGCCATGTGCTAAATAAATCAGAAATGAATAAACCTGTCAGCCGGCTGCTGCTGTGCAGTAAGAGCTCAGTCAGTCTTGTCCAGATGAAATTATTATTGCTATGTGTGTGTACAGAGGACGGAGAGAGATGATGTTATGTAAAGTCACTGCATTCTTAACAAAAAGGAGGAAATTATGAGAAACAAAGCTGCGGTCAGTTCTGTGGCTACAGTAGCAGCAGATTTCCATAAAAGGAAAAACACAAGCAAAAAAAGTGAGTGTGAGAGCTGGCTCAGCAAACCCAGCCGAGCCCGACCTGCTTGGCACGGGGCGCAGGGGTGAGGCGTATCACCGGCACTTGTCGAGTATTACTTGGAAAGTATTCCATTTCACCGGGTTTAACTGCGGGCTGGAGTACATCAGCGAGGGCCGAATTAAAAACAAACAAAATTACCAGGAAGAATGTGAAAGAAAACATAAATAAGTTGAGGGTAAAGCTGTGTTTAGCGGCCCAGAAGAGCCGCTGAGTTGACTTTGGCAGCGCTGCGGTAATCCACCCACATCGTCCATTAAACAGTTGGTTTATCATCGAGCTGTGTCTGTAAATGTCAAAGCAAATGGGTCAGAAAATGTCTCTCGCTGCAGTCCTGCTGATGCTGGAAATATGAGTGTGATCCTATGTGACCTGTAAAGATACTGTAGATAGAGAGAGGCTATTATTCACATTACAGCTGCAATCTGGGCCTTTTTCTCCACTAATATGTAGTTATTTTATCCATCTGCATCATGGATACAGGTTATACAACACCATCTAACCACCACTCCTTGTTCTGATGCTTATCCGGGAGCGGGTTGTGGTGATAGCAGGCCGAGGAGGTCAGCCCAGACGGTCCACATCCACCAGCTCCTCCTGGGGGATCTCATGCCGTTCCCAGGCCAGTCGGGACACATAATCCCCCCCCCAGTGCATCCTGGGTCGGCCCCAAGGTCTCCTCCCAGTTGGTCGACACAGGGAGGCGCCCAGGAAGCATCTCAACCAAATGCCCAAACTCACCTCAGCCGGCCTCTTTCCTTTCAGCAAAACAATCCCCACACATACCTCTACCTTAGAGAAATAAAAAAAAAAATAAAAATAATCCTACTGATTGCCACTTTTTGGAGGGATAGGCTTCTTGTCCGCTGCAGCATTTCTGCAGCTTGTTTCCCCTGCATGTAAAGTCACTGGAGAAGTCCCACTTCTATTGTGTTCTGACAGCCCTGATGTCTGTGACTCCATCCACAGCAGGACTGGTGATTTCAAAGGATCAAGTTTTGGTCTTGTTCTCTTGGTCTGACGTGACAGTGAGAGGCTCTGGGAGCGAACCAGCACAGACGCTCTTGAAGTTTTGTGCTGGAAATCACTTCACTTGGTTTCATTTGTGCAACTTTCGAGAAAGTAAAGCCTGTAGGAGAGACGCAGTTACTGCTCTGTCTGCCAGTCAGGACGGAGCTCTGATTTCATTTCACCTCTGCTCTCGTCTCATTTTTCCGGGAAGCCCAGGAGACAGCGCTCTCACTCCTCATGAATGATGATGGAGGAGGGAGTGGACGTGAGATGAAGCTGCAGATGAAGTCGTTGATTAGAAGGAAAGAGCGGAGCGAGAAGAGATGGAGGATGATGAATGAAGCGACCCCTGACACTCCCACACCTGGATCCTGCCTCGCCCTCGGCAGATGAAGTGCAGGTTTGTGCATACATTTTTGCGCTGATGTCAATCTGCACGTGTGTGCGCGCGTGTGTGTGTGTGTGTGTGTGTGAGTGTGTGTTGCCAGGCCTGAGGACCTACAGGACGTACAGTGGCAGCGAGGCGTGATGCTGACACCGATGACTCAAATCTGCTGGGAGGCTGAAGCTCCAACTCTGTCACATACTATCCTCTTCCTTCATCTCTCTCTGGCTGTGTGTGTGAGTGTGTGTGAGATTATGCATGCATGTCTGTGTGTGTGTGAGTCAGAAAATAGAGAGCTACTCGCCAACAAACCTGCACTCTGGCTGCACACTCGGCTTTGTAATCCTCCCAAATCTTAAATCGCAATCTCGCCGTCGCTGCCATCCAAACACTTAAAGCCCTGATCAAATAAACCTCAAGATGTACGTTTTTTTTGTTTGTTAATCTGCTATTCTCTGGATCTGGGACATCTGTGTGTGTGTGTGTCAGGATTGTTTGTGTCTGGTCACCGTCCAAAACTAATAATAAAAAACAACAAAAGTTGGTCAGAGTGCAGCAGGGGGGACGGGCTGATGTTCATATATAGGTCACTGTGTTCCTCTCAAAGCCGTCCTCACCCCTGCTGCTCTTAAATCTTGCTGAAGGCCCGGCGCACATCACGCTCAGCGAAACGCGGCTGCAGGGGAGATTTCCCCGAGAGGCGATGTAAGAGGACACTTCCACAAGATCCTTATCTCGCCCCGAGTGACTGATTTAGCGCAGATCTCGTTTGAAACAGACACATTTACACTGAATTCCCAGGGGCCCCGGCACGCGAGGAGGAAGCCCCGCCCCGCTCGCACCTGGGCCCGGCCTCGGCACCTTTGTGGAAGATTCTGCGAAAGAAAGCACGTGAACTTTTCCACTCGTCCGGGCGGCGGGCGCAAAACGATGCTCTGCTGAATCGGCTGATGTACGGCAGAGATCACATCCAAAATCAACAAGTGCCTGGATGATGCATCACGCGCTGGGATCACACTTGTTGTTATAAACTGTGATCCGAATTCTGCAGCAGTGACCGCATGACTCAAACATATAGAGATGAAACTAATTAGGCTCGGATATTGATGGTGTTATGACATCCTTTTCTTTTTTCTTTCTTTTTTTTTTCTGCGACGGTGACTCACTGATGAAATGTTTTCATGCTTCAGCTTCACAGAGAGCTAGGAAAAACATGCCAAAACAACATTTGTTTTAGTTTATGTGTAATCAGCTCATGTGGAATAAATCTGATGCGCGCACCGTCTGATCGCGGCACATATGCATCCACAGATGACTAACGCGGCGGCAACACATCATGCGATTTAAAGCTGATGAGACACTTTTGATGGGAAAAGTGTGGCTTCAGGCGCGGAGCTGGACGGATCTATTTTTAATCACCTGAAAACAAGAACTCAGCCCAAAAGTTAATAACCATCTTTCAGCCGGAGGATCAGGGTTTCCACAGGTCGAGTCTACAAAGAGAGATATCAAACCTACAAGATATGTGTGTTTCCACCTCCAGGGGGCGACGTAGAGCGCTAAAACTGGGCGAAGCAGAGTCAAATGAACTGCGGTCACTGGGGCTTTTCCTGGAAATCAACACTCTAAATGATAAGAATTGGTTTTTACTGTGCATTAAAGCAAAATAAGCAAGGTTAAGGATAAGATGATACTAATTTCTAGGAGCTTAAATGAATGAAATCTAGAAACATTTTGGGTGAAAAACATTTTCCCCCTCTGGTTGAGAAGCCAGTCAGCAGCACAGAGGAAATTTACTGAAACTGACAGATTTCACATCAGCTTATAATTCTGTCTTCATTATTGATATTAGGCCATGTAGTTGCAGATTATGAGAAACTGTCTTTTAGGATTAATGATCAAGTAGATAAATATAGTCTGAAATGGAGCAGATTCGTTAGCCTGTGAAGGCGCATTAGGGCCATCGTAAGGGGGAAAAATTACAGAAAAACATTCAGAGAAAAAAACCTCAGAATATCTGAGATTAAAGTCGACAGCTTCAAAGAAATTTTTTTAAATCAAAAAAAAAAAAAAAAAAAAAAAAAAAAAAACTTGGATATGCTCAGAGATTAAAGCTGAAAATTATGAGGAAAAACTCCCAAATTTGTGAGGAAAAAATGGAAAATTCTGAGATTATGAAGCCACAAACACATGAGAAAAAAACTTAACAAAAATGTATTTTTGTTAAGAAAGAACCAAGAACCAGATTCAGCAAAGTGAAGCGATGTGGTTCTTTTATTAATTTATTTGTTTATGTTATTATTTATTTTGTGCTTTATTATTTCAATGTACTTTTAGTGCATAAATAAATTGTTTTGTTTTGCTGTGTTTTCTACAGTTGGCCCTTGTTTAAGCTCATGCCTGTTTAAAAAAAAAAACATATAAAGTGATGAAAAAAAATATTGGTCCATGTCACAATGACAGTAGGAGTCAGTTACTGATAAATATTCTGAATCAAATGTAATGATCATTTTATTGCATTTAGCCTCATTGGCCGCTGTGTATACTGCTCTGTTCAGCGAGTGCTCAGTGCTGCCCCCGGTGGACAAACGACTCCACTGCACAATGTTTTTTGTTTCTCTCTCACAGCAGCCAGTTGACGTCGTTCAGCTTTCTTTCTCTGTTGAACGTTTTCACAGCAGCCATGTTGAAATGAAATAGCAGGTAAACACAGGTTTTATTGATGAAATTAATAAAATTAAAGGTTCTGTTCCATTTGGTGTGGCAGAGGCCCTCCAGTGAGCCTGAGCAAAACAGGACCTTGATTAGTATCACTGGTAACACCTGTGCTCATCCTGCTGCGTCCTGTCAAAATGTCGGCTATGAAAAGGGTCTATAGGCTCTTATTTCATGCTTGGGTGTCGGCACGCCTCCAGCCTGCAGAAGTGTCCTTGAGCAAGCCTCTGAACCCCCACCAGCTGCTCTGTAACCAACCCTGACCTCCGAATCTCCTGAAGGGGCGGGGGAGCGTGCGGGGAGGGAATTTCCCGACAGGGATCAATAAAGTAATTACAATATTTACATTTATCCCACATTCCTGACATTATGAGCTTCGGTGATCATAAAAGCGGGTATAAAACACGATAAACAAACCGCATTCCTGTGGAAACTCGGTGGGAGAGCCGTCTAATAACTCTTGAGGCAAGTGACAAAGACAATGCAGCTTCGGCCAAAACACTTAATCTGTTTTATGAAAGGAAGCAAAAGGAGTCGACGTCTGCCAAATATGGTCATAAACACATCACCCCGCTCGCACCAGCATCATCTCTCATTACACTGACAGGACAGTGTGTGTGTGTGCGTGTGTGTGCATGTTATTTATCCCTGTTTTGTGCTTATTACCCTGCTAAAATAATGAATCTGTTCTCTGTTTAAACACTCCCAAAAGGCTTTGTGGCAATACAGGAAGAACTATTCCATCTCAGCTGGAGTGGTTTGTTCTCTGCTCTGTGTCTCATAAATAATCGCACACACACACACACACACACACACACACACTCACTCAAAGACTGCAATTATATTCTTTGTGCCCCCATCTACATGTATACACACATAAATATTCATGTAAAATAAAGATGCATACGTGCAAAAACACACTCTTGCACGTAGAAAACCTTCGTTCCGCTCGCTGACTCACGCTGACTCACACACTCTGGATTTTATTTACCGCTGCCTGCAGAGGACAAACCGCACACACAGCCAATCAAAAGCAGAGCTCGCAGATCAGCGTGGATCTGCAGGGATGAAGGGCAGAGCTCGCCGGGCACCGAGCAGAAGCCCCGCCCCCCCGTCCCTCACCCCGCACCCCCCGGCTCACCTCAGCACTCAGGACAGGTGCACGTTCTGCAACATCACGCTGCAGAACGTGAGAGAACGCTGTGGAGCCCAATCAGCTGGAGGTCAGGAGGTGAGGCTCAAAAGTCAAAAATTCAAGTTTCAGGATTCAAGATTTCTTTATTGTCACCGCACAAGGTACAACAATTATTATTTTTTTTTTTATCATTTTATTTTTTTTTAATCATTTTATTTTATCTGTTTTTTCCTTATTATTAATTATTGCTATTTTTGTTGTTGCTGCTGACTTGAGTTCATTTAATTATTTAATTATTTATGTATTTATGTATTTATTTATTTATTTATTTATTTATGTTTATTTATTAATTTAATCTATACAAAAATGTATTTGTCTTGCTTCACAAATAAAAGGGGAAAAAAATTAAAAATCTACACAAAAAATGAAAAACTGCAATGCATGTGTAAGAAACAGTTGTCTGGAATGAGGAACTTTTAATCGTTGCGATAAAGTAATTTTAAAAAAAAAAATGGAAAACAGTACAGTGAAACTGAGTAGTAAGTGAGTAACACCTGAGTGAATAGCAGGATGAAAAGGTACCGACTGCTGCAGGGCTCCCATCAGAGAGCAGTCAAGTCAGCAGGATAAACTCAGCATCTTCACGTCGCTGTAAGAACATCACGTTACAGGCAGCCGTGACTGTAGCTCCTGAAATAGAGCGCAAAGAAATCATACATGAATAATCACAGCTCTTAAATCTCTATTATCTCTTATCAAAGATATAAGCTGTTACTGCGGTAAGCTATAAAAACGTATCACTAATTATCAGTTTCTGAAATAAAATGTACAATTTTCATGCAGCGTAAATGAAGTTTCAGTGATAAACAGAAATAGTTATCCATCGCTCCGAAAATTGCATCACACATTAGCTGCAAGCATGCGAGGGCATTAAATCGCAAGGAATTAAAAGCTTCAATTCAGCTCTTAAGTTGACCCAAGTAACAGCTGCACATTATTACGTGTTATGCAACGGCTTGCATAACACGTAATAATGTGACTGATAACCATATACAACCATTTTGCTCGATAATATCTACGAATAAATACTCTCCAATAAAAAATTCAAAAAAGAGGAATAAATTAAAGGTGAATGAGAAACCCAGCGGCAGCGGTGCACAACTCATCCTGTTTATGAAGTGGCCGTGAAGATATGCTGGCGTGGAGATGTGAGCAGAGAAAGAAACACAGTCATATGCAGATTATCTTAGATTAATGTCACCAGGAGTTAAAGCCCTTCACGCTGGCAGTTCTCCGGTGGTTCTCATGCTTCTCAGTATTTGGAGCAAAATTAAAAACAGCATTACAGAAGAAGAAGAAGAAAATAAACAATTTTCTCCATTCTGTGGAAAATGACAAAAAAAAAAAAAAAAAAAAAAAAAAAAAAAAGGAAATACCACAATTATCTTTATAGGGCAATATCAAAGGGGTGTTTCCTCCCTGTTTTGCAGTGCAGATGGATCTCCAGGGACTGAGCTCATGACCTGAGTTACACTCCGCTGTAAAGTTTTATAAGAGAGATGTCAGGTTAGCATGACATTTATGAGAGGTTTTGAAGCCATCCAGCAGCAACCAGTAAAAAAAAAAAAAGAAAAGAAAAGAAAAAGTATGTTATTTGCAGTGTGACTCAGTAGCAAACCATGCAGCCCAGCCAGGCAGACCTGACCTCTTTATTAACCTCCTGTAGGAAGACGCATTATTATACCTCCTGCACAAAAAATGAACCCACATAATTGTTTTTGAACACCATCCCACAGTAAATGTTTTAAGCAGCTGGACATAACAAGGAGCATTTTTTTTCTTTTTGCTCGCCATTTCCGATGCATGCAGCCTCAGAGGGAATTATTTTTCCAAGGAATGATAAGTTATTTGCAAAGAAAGAAGGAAGCGCTGCATGGCTCGAGTCGCTCATACGACAGGTGCTCTTTAGCGAGGCAGGTAAAAAGTTCTATTAGAAAGAAAAGCCTGGACGTCTGGCTTGAAATGAATCTTTAAGTTTTCTCAGGTTCCCACATAAGAAATCTGAATATAAGTGGACAGCTGTCAGTCCGTCCGTACACACCCGGCATTAACATGCGTCTCGCCTCCCCACCTGTGATTGGATCTCACTTTCCCGCCCTGTATGCAAATAAACACGTAACATTTCAGAGAGAGAGAGACTTTGTTCGTCCTCCTCATTTAACAGGCAGCAGGTCTTTAACAACTGCAGCCATCCTCGCACACTCCAGCCTCATTTTAATGAGCTGTCAATCACTGAAGACGTGTTTCACCTCTGTTGCAGCTCGACCCGATCACCTTCAGCTCAGATTATTGAATTATTCCAGCGGGTCTGAGAGGGTCAGGTTCTCGGCAGAGGGGGATAAATCCACCTGTAATATTTCTGTGGCATTCCTGTAGGAACTGCAACGGGCACATTCACGCAGCCGCCTATAATATTTCTGTAGTATTCCTATAGGAACTCTATTGTGTCTCGGATTAGAAAGAAGGTATGCATGTTGTCAGTACATATTTTAGAGACCCCCCCCCAATTTTTTGCCTCATGATTTTAGAGGAGCTCTTGTTTTATTAAAGGGAATTTTTCTTCATTAAGCAGCTGCTTTATAGCCGAACTGCATTTGGAAAAGTGACGGTGTGGCCGGTGTCGGGCTGGACAAGACAGAGGACGTCAGGTGAGCGGGTGATCCTTCAGTTCGTCCCGGGACACGCGTCTGTTTACAGCTCTGATGCGATGCCGACACAAGCATCGCCACACGCCCTGAGATCCGATCGCTCAGGACACATTCAGGACTCCTTGCTGCTGTTTCCACCTGAACTTAGAGGACTCCGCTTGTGAATAAATGAATATCATGAATGAATGAAACAGGGCTGGACTGGGTCTGGTCATCTCTCAGTGTCCAGTGAGAAGATGAGAAGATGAGAAGAGGAATCTGCTTCTACTTTGTTGTCATTTCCAAATTTCACAATAAAAGCTGCGCCAAGAAAAAACTGCAAAGACTCAACTGGTTCCTCATGAGTCAGTTGAGTCTCCAGGGTCCTCACCTCAGTTGAGTGTAATGTCCCTTTAAAAGCATGTAGTGTGCAGCGTGTTCTCTCCTCCTTTTCTAACTGCATGGAAAAGATCCCAGCGAACACAGTTACTGTTTGGAAAAAGGAGCTCAGTCACTTTTACTGCCAGGACATTTGACATGAGACACTTTGGACTTTTACTGCAGGACATTTTTACTGCACTACTTCTACTTCTACTGCAGTCACATACCAGCAGAGGAACAGTACTTCTACTTCTACTGCAGTCACATACCAGCAGAGGAACAGTACTTCTACTTCTACTGCAGTCACATACCAGCAGAGGAACAGTACTTCTACTTCTACTGCAGTCACATACCAGCAGAGGAGCAGTACTTCTACTTGTACTGTGTTCTTTTTGAACACACTGGAGCTCATTTGCCTATAAAATCCCAGACAGCGTTATTCGAACCCTCAGATGTCAGTGCAGTATACATCGTTATGTGATGACAGATTTGTGGCTCTGTGGTGTTTGATAGTGGGAAGACTGTAGTTCATGTACACAAATCTCACTGTAAATAATTAAAAAAAGAAGAAAAAAGTTCAAGGCTGTAGAAATGATATATGTGAACTCTGTTTATGAGTGATTTTTGCTTTAATCTGAAATAAAGCATAAGACATGACCCTCATCCATCCATCACCTCCTAGCCCTTTCTCTCTCTGACTGTAACCCCCTCCCACCCGCACACACACACACACACACACACACAGACACAAACACTCTCTCTCTCTCTCTCTCTCTCTCTCTCTCTCCCATCCCCTTTTTCTTCTTCTATCCAGTTGTTGATGTTCACAAATACTGATGGAAAAATCCACCCACATGGATTTGATTTCATGGTGGTTTCTGTTTAAGTATCAAGCTTTCAGAAAAGTCCAACAAAATTATAAAGTGAGATGACTAATGCAGTTCAGACATGTTTAGAAATTATCCCTGTGTGGGATTTCAACCCGCAACCCAGATGAAAAAAAAGAAAAGAAAAAAAAAACAGTTTATTTTTTAAGAAATAATTCTCAGTGTGTCACTCACGCTGGGTTTGACTTGCTTCCACCTTGGCGTGTGAACACAGAGGAAATTCTTTACATACATCCGGTACAGTCTGGTCTCACAAAGGTTTATGGAATGAGCACAATGTATTCATATGCAAATGGTGTGCGCCATGTGCAAGAGAGACAATTACCATCAGCTGCAGCGAGCTGGGCTCAATCCCCAACTCATGACAACAAACACCGCAAAAAATCTCCATCCAAACAAGTCATTTAGTCTCATATTCAGAGTTAAAATCTTGTTTTTCTTCAAAAAAGCGACAAAATCCTCCAGTGGGATGAGATAATCCCACCTGTTTCCGCCGCAGTTTCACTTTATTCAGGAATAAATCTGTTGAAACAAGTTGATTAGCGTCGGAAACAAGTGGGATTATCTCATCCCACTGGCAGATTTTCTGTCATTCAGCAATGCTGTGAATCAGAGCAGTTGTATATACAGCACCGATACCAGAAAGGTCATTTAAAAACCTGTCAAGAGCATGTTTGAGGAATTTGAGACTACAAATAGTTTGTGACGTCTGCTTTCAGCCGCTATGCACCAAAACTCTGGACCAGCCTGAGGAGGATGTCTGGCTTTTATGTACTGTCTTATAATTTTATAATTTTATAGTTTTATAGGTACTCTATTATTTTTTATCTGTATTTCTTTTATTGTTATTTTACTGATTGTTTCTATATATTATATTCTACATTTTATTTTATTGTTTTTATATTTTATTCAGTATCTTATTCTTGAGTTTTTTATTATTGCTGTGTTTTTATTGTTTTAAATCGTTTTATTCAATCTCTTAACTGTTTTTTTTTATTATTCTTGATCTTTTATTTTTTAATTAACCATATTTTATGAGTGTGCAGTCCTAGTCCTTTTAGCTAGTCCTTTTACTTATTATTTAATGCTTATTTGTTAATCAAGATGCAAAGCACTTTGAATATCATGTTTTGTTTGAAAGGTGCTATATAAATAAATTTGATTGATTGATTGATATTTATTATGCGTGTGTATGAACTGTGACCTGTAATATAAGATCAAATCAAATTTTTATTGGATGTTTTTGAATGTTGTACTTTTTCCCTTTGGAGTACTGGTGTATAAATAATGCTTAATGGGATACCTAGTATTAGTGTATTTGTGTATTCAGCATAACTGTTTGATTTTAGCATCATTTGTGTATTCTGTGTGTATTTTGGCATAAAATGTGTGTGTCTAATCTCACAAACAACTGAGTCTATCGGCATAACGTTTTTGTCTACAGTTATGACTGTGTGATGAAAAACTTTTTGTGACTATGGTGATTCGAAATCTTTGAAAAAAAGTTTGTTTTGGCTATTTCTGCTCTCTCTCTTCATTCACTTTCTACCTCCCTCGACCACAACTGCTCGCTCCCTCACTTCATTTTATCCCGTTGTGGCCGTGTTTACTCTGAGCACAAGTCAACAAATCTGGATCGGTGCTGTATTTTCAAAGTCAGCAGAACACAGAGCAGACACACCGGGGATTAAAAAAAAACAAAACAAAAAAAAAAAAACCACTATAAAAGCCGTGAGTGCTGGGAGTTAAAACAGGTCACACAAACTGATGCTGTAAAAAATGATGAGTAAAACAGTTGTTGCTGCTGCGTATGTCAGCGTGTGTGTGTGTTTGCCTAATCTTCACCGGTCCTCTGTGCGTGCATGTGAGCATGTGTGTGTTTGTGTGTGTGTGTGTGTGAGAGAGAGAGAGAGAGAGAGAGAGAGAGAGAGAGAGAGAGAGAGAGAGAGAGAGAGAGAGACCTTTATTGGTAATTTTGAATTTTGCTAGTTTAATTGGTGCTGTTTTTGAAATACGGTCTCTGTTGAAAGCCATAAGACTTCTGCTGCTATAATGAGCGTAACAAAGTGAAATACACACAGAGAGAACAAGAAACAACTAAATCTGAGAGGATTTGGTAGTTTTATGGTATTTTTTCTATACTATACTGCATTATATTCGATTCTCGCAGTATCTGAGTGTGTAATTTGAAAAGCGTTTGACAATCCACTGAGTTGCTGAGTCTCTCCTGAGCTCTGGTCAGCACACAGGGGAGCTGATAATCCGGAAAAGGGGAGGCACCCCCACAGAGAGTTTTCTTTTCCAGTGTGAAGTCTTGTTGTGTTTTACCGTCCTTAACATTAACTGAGGTCATTTTTAGCTCACCAGCACGTGAAAATGGCATTTACTGTAACCTGCAATTCAGCGTCGGTGCTCATTTGACGCTGTGTTTGAGAGCTTGTGCTGTCAGAGCTGATCTGCTCCACATCAGACCTTCATCAGTCGGAGCTCCTGCGGCGCAGACCAAGTGAGGCTGCGCTCGGCTGCAGAGCAGGGAGCCACATGCGGTATCATTCAAGTTCATGATGAAGTGACTATTTCTTAAGCAACTCCCCATGGATCTAATGGCTTGCAGAAATATCTGCGGTATGCTGTGCACTTTCTCGTCTCTCTCTCCCTCTCTCTATTTATCTACTCCTCTCTCTCTCTCTCTCCTACTCTCTCTCTCCGTCTCCAGGCCTGTATTTTGGGCGTGTTTCCGAGATATATATATAGTCGCATACATCTCCAAGCCACTAATCAGCCTAACCACAATCCCAGACTTCTCCAGGAAACCCCGGCATGCGGTCGCTCCGGAGACAGACCTCTGATTGGTTAAAAGGGCATAAAAATAACCTTCTGATTGGAGGAATGAAGGTACTTTTAGGGAGGAAAAACTCTCTCCTGAGTGCTATTATGAGAAGGTTCAAATCGGGACTAAAAAACACAGCATTGTAAGAGTTTCGCCTTCAAACAAGACAATATTTAGTCTGACAAAATGACTGATTATCAAAATACTGTCAAAAATTGCGCAATTTTTCAGAAGTAGACTATTTGGCGGCTGGATCCTCTGGATTTTGCAGATGCTGGGAGATGAAGGTGAAGTCCTGATGTGCACCATGGGAGCGTTTAAAACAGCTCACCCTGAGTCATGCTGCAGCAGTGAAGTAAAAGACGCTTCTTGTGCTGTTTTGCTGTGATTTTGTTTCGAGGTCAGTGACGGGACCACACGCTAATGAATAGGGATAATTCAGAAGTGGGTGCCGCTGTGTGACTCAGCGGTGTGAATCACAGCTGGAGCCTCACAGACTCAGCAGACAGCCACAACATTCAGACGCAACAAAAGAGGATTTCACCATCGAGGCAGTGCACTAACTCAGTCTGGGTCCACATGTTGTTTACCTCACCGCTGAAACACACAGTGACGAAAAGCCCCAGCGTGTCAGGATTACGGTTTCTATTCCCACCGGTGTGACTCGGCTGAAAATGTGCACACTTGGTGCTGTAAGGCGTGACAGATAAAAGCAACGAGTCCGCCGTTCAAGAGCAGCGTTGTGACCCGGCTGCCACCCCTTGTTTATTCAGCAACGCCACCACTGGGCATAACTTCATCTGGCTCCGCTGGTTGTGAAATACAAGTGTGTGGTTACAGTTCTGTAAATAGATGGCAAGGGAAAAAAAAAATCTGCATCTTAATGAGTCTCATCTTCAGTGTTTAATGCCACTCTTTCATTTGAATTTTTCTGGGAACAAGTATAAATATGTGTTGCAACATGACAGAAAAAAGGCAGATCAAGAAACTGGGATCAAGAAAAATGAGACTTGATTCATGAAAATTCTGGATATAAATTGATTAGCATTGGAAACAAGTGGGATTATCTCATCCCATTTACAGATTATTATTACTTTTTTTTTACCTTGCTTGAAGAAAAACAAGATTTTTAACAAAACATGAGACAATTTTACCTCTTAACAGGGAGATTTCTGCAGCGTAGAGGCTGGAGTCAATCAACTAAAAAAAAAAAAGTTGAAAGTTGAAAACAGTGAGATTATGGTTTGAACTCTCAAAAATCAAGAAATGTGACCCCTGAAGTACTTCAGCCTGTTTTTCTTTCATATTTTCTTAGTGATAAGCAGCTTTTCTCATAAATAATGATAATAAATGTGTGAGCGATTTATGATAGATGACAGACTTGTGTAGATTTATTTCCTTTTCTTACACACCTCAGGGGTGAGCGCTTGATCATGTTTGGTTTTCAATCTGAACTGAGGAGCCGCCAGACGTTTGACTGATACGGTCGTCTTAAGAGGTCGAGGATTTTCTTTTTACAGAATCTGTTGATATTCTTTACTTTGAGACAACATTCAGCATCTCTAAATTTCATGTAATGGTAGTTCAAGTAAGTGAAAGCCAGTGCATCTCTTGTAAATGCAAAATAAAAATTAAACTGTCAAATAAAATATTAGCAGCTAGAGTGGGATGACACGGACACGCTCACATCAAATACTGGAAAATCAGTTTCATTCTAAACAGAGGAAGAGTCAGAGGTTCAGTTTGACTGATGTGGCCTTTTTGAGATCAGCACTAATGACTTTCTTCCTCTTACAGAATCTGCTGATATTTTTTAATTTGTGTTGATATTCATATTTTAAGTTTGTTGATCACTGTGCCAAAAGGTGAGTGTGCATTTGCAAGTAAGTAAAAAAAAGTGCATCTCTTACAAATGCCAAATAAAAAGGATGACAGGGAAACTGTGTGACGATGTTAAAAACAGCTACTGTCTCTCACATCATGTGGGACGAGGCAGAAAGAGGCAGATATGAGCCGTAACACGATTCAGAAGAGCTGCGTTCTGGTTCATTTGGGCCATAAATTCAGGCCCGGGCTGTTCCTGCAGAGATTCTGTTTGTGTTCTGATGTTTGAGTGTGTCGTGATGAACGGGATCGTCCTGCACCGGGACCGGCCTCCTTCCCTCGCCACCGCAGATGTTCCTCGCTCCTCTGTACTTAACAGATACAGAATAACATCAGAAGAGCCGTGACGTCGGAGCATTCCTGCTGCCTGCACTTTTATGGCTTTGCATGCATGTTTGTGTGTGTGTGTGTGCGCACGCATGTGTGTGTGTGTGTGTGTGTGGGTCGGTTTGTGCAGCTGCAACAAACTCAAAGGATGTGTGCACCATGTGGGTCAGTGGGTGTATATTTGTGGATCTATGTGCATTTGCAGCGTGTGTGTGTGTGCGTGTGTGTGTGTGTGTGTGTGTGTGTGTGTGTGTGTGTGTGTGTGTGTGTGTGTGTGTGTGTGTGTGTGTGTGCGTGTGTGTGCACATGTGTGGAGGGTGAACAGAGGACACTGCAGTAAGGGATGAATTCTGGGTTAAAAGCAAGCAGAAGGAGCTGGAATCTGTGTGTGTGTGTGTGTGTGTGTGTGTGTGTGTGTGTGTGTGTGTGTGTGCGTGATCTCTTCTCTTTGTTATAAACAGTAAGTCTAAAACTTTGCAACAGACCTGACATGTATGAACCCCCTTGAACTCTAAAAATCAAAACAGCTTTTAGCAAACATTACATTTTGATATTTATTGCAATTTTTATTGTCGAAAAACTGCATAACAACCCTTTAACCCCCTGAACTCTGAAGTTTCCTGAAATTCCCCTCTCAAGCAGCTTCAAAGTTCATTTTTTTTCTTCATCCCCATCCAGCAGGACAGAGTCTCCTCCATGGCTGCAGAATCACATCAAACAGAAAAGATCTCCCTGTCTTGTGGATCATTTTATTCACATTTCCCTGGAATTCAGCAGCTCATGTTTGGCATCTTTGGAAGCCTCAGGATCTCCACTAGAATTTAAAATAAAGTCCTGAGGTCTGAACAAAGCTCGGCCACACAGCGATGATGATGTCACCGATGGGACGGGCAGAGGTGAAGAGGGCACTGAGCCCCATGGGACTTTGGTCACACACTGCACAGTACAGCCATCGCAGGCAAATTCATTTCATAACTCAACAACTGACATACCTAGAAGTCTCCTTGACACGTTGTCTTACTATTTCACCACTAAATCTGATTTTGTAAGTTGATTAGCGCCTGTGGGTGCGTGGCTGGTTCCTGCTGCAGGGGCTGGCCGACCATCAGGACCATAAACACACCGGCCTCTTTTGAATCACATTTTAAAAACAATTTATAGCCGACCTGATGGCCTTTTGCTTTTACTTTTTTGGTTCTTACTCCTATTAGTTTTTAGCTTGAACCTTTTATCTTTGGCTGATTTTTTTTTTTTTTTTTTAGCTTTTATTTCATGTTACGCCTCATGTTTATACCTTGAAGCACTTTTTGTTTTGTTTTTTATCACTGTGCTACATAAAGTTATTACTGTTTGCCAACATCTGGCTGGTGGCTGGTGTTCATTTGCCACCCTGGATGTAGTGGTCGGGTATAAACCACCATGAAATATGTTCCCTTCTTAACTTTATTTCATCTCCTTTCAAGTGTGTATCCGTCTTGGATGAGCTGAATGTTTCAGTATTGTCAGGGTGGCACTGGAGCTGACATGGAGAGTCTGAAAACACCAGCCATCTCTGATCCAATGGTAAAAAAATTTGTCATTTTTCTATTTTACAACAGCAAAAGTGTAAAAAGGCAAAAAGCTGAATTTGACATGCTTTGATGCAAAAACCATCACCATGAAGGTTTGTGAGTGAAACTTTCTTCGTCGGGGGTTGAAGTATTTGAAGCAAATATGATGTGTTATGGGTGGAACATCCCTTTAAGGTGGATCTGTCTTAGCAGCAGATCATAACATATACAGCTTTTAGTTTTTCATCAAAACTGAGATAATGCTGTCGTGTAGTGTTTACAAAGTGAGAGAAGAGAGTTAAGGAGCCAGCATGAGAACGAGGATGTGTGTGTGTGTGTGTGTGTGTGTGTGTGTGTTTGTGTGTGTGTGTGGGTGGGTGGTGCGTGTGCAGTGTACATGCACTGGCATTCACACAGTCCCAGAGGGGACCAACCCCACTACTTTCCCTCTCACTGAGTCTTGTTGGATGACAACCAGCAGATCCTCCCATAATTCCCTGTGCCCGTACCGTCTGTCTCTTTCTCAGCCAGAACTCTCAGCATCCAGACCCAAAGATAGCCTCAGATGACAGGGTACAGTATCCTCCCATGCCCTCTTTCACATCCCGGTTATGTAAACCCAAGTTCTCCGACTAACCCTACCATAGTTGGACGGGCGGGGACCACAGGCCGAGCTCCGTCCTGTGTTACACAACCAGCGGACAGCTGGGAGAGTCCGGTGGATCAGGAAGCTCTTCCTTCCTCTGCTAAATGAATTCTGAATGCCTCTCAAGCCGGCCCCGAGGCCAGGGGTTAGCACCACTTTCACAGAAAAACCTCCACCTGTCCGCCGTCTCTCGGTGTCTCCTCGGGCAGCTGGCAGACGACACAGGAGGTTATGCTGATGTCATTGTATTTATATTTTAAGGCATTTCAGTTACAGTGAGTTAATGCTGGCAAAAACAGGGAGAAGCTGCACACTATCTTTACTTCCAAAGACAATGTTTTTTACGACATTCCTGTCAAGCAAAATTTAGCCCAGCACAGATATCATTTGTTATATACATACAAATATAAGGTGTGAACCAATTCCAGCAAACACACCTTTTTTTTTTTTAAAAAAAAAAAAAAAAAAAAAGGTACAAAATGTTAACTAATCGAGAGTCAGTGGAATGAATCACAGCAAAACCTATATACGGTATGAGGTCCACACTGGTCACTTATCCAGTAACCAGTGTGGAAGAATCATGTTGATATCTTTGGTTGTGGCTCCAAAGCGGCGGCCCTACGTCACACAGTAAGATAGGGTCAGAGATGGCCGATGCCACCGTCTTGAGACCAAAGGTAGCCTGGGACAAAATCCTGACAGTGCCAGAAATTTAGAGGAGAAACCATCTCACAATGTGACCGCTGCTGCGACCTACATCTACCTACATCTACTAATCAACCAAAAGGACGCACTGATCAACACAACACTGATGCTAAGCCCAATGATGGAGGAATAACGAGCAAAATGAAATGTTTGGGATGTTTATTTTCCAACAAAGAAGAAAATGACCAGGTTCTCCTCCTCCTACTACTGAATAATGAATATGAATACATTAATGTCATTATTGCAAAGCTGCATTCCTGCTGAGCTTCATTGTTTACCACTACAGTGGCGAAGAATGATCACATACGCTGATGACATTCTCTTGTATATTGACTTGATGTCATAACCAAGTTTATTAGATCCAATAAGCCTATAAGATTGCTGAAATCTCACAGTCTGCAGGTGCCATTAGACAGCATGGACCATGTTGACTCAGCCTTTTGTGACGGCTGTTGGCATGGCACCAGCTGTGGTTTGGGGCGTTAATGTTGCAGAGCTGTAAATACCTTGCTGAGCAAACCAATGACCACCGTTTCCACTACGACTTCAAATAAAGAAGAGATCCTTTCTGTGTCCAAACAAGAGACAAGAGACAAAAAAAAATTCAACTCTCATTTGTATAATCCATGGAATCGGAGTTGTTCCTGAGACAGAGTGTTCTTTAGTTTTCTGTGATTATTATTAACTGCATGCGTTACTACAGAATCATTTTTGATCTTAAGGTGGATATTTTTATCAAAATGTGTACTTTGTTCGTTTATATTTGTAAGCCATTACAGAGCACACTGCATATCAAAAACTAACCCTGAAAAAATGAGATTAATCTAATTTGACTGGTTTCACTTTTTTTTTTTTAGTAGTCATAATGTCCTTTTGCTAATAATGAAGTGTGAATACATGCATGTTAATAACAACATCGATCATCCAGACCTTTGTTGCTGAAAACATTACAGCAAGAGGCAGAAGCAGTTATGACCTAGACAGTATGAAGTATTTCCTGAAGAGATGAGCTGTTATGTATAGAAAACAGAAAGCTCCAATGAAAGCCATGTCTGCAAAAACATGTCGCTCATATGAAACTCTTTCCACTGGTGGTCCTCTGAATGCAGCTTGAAGTCTCTCCTTAAATTCAAGCTTTTTGGGAGGAATTACGTGCCTGTGGCAGCATTTGTCTTCTTTCCCACTTGCGATAATAAGATCTGCTCTGTTTCCTCGCCTGCACATAAAACCACCCAAGAGCAGCGGGGAGGACTGGCCTCGCCTCCCTGTTCTGCTCTAATAATCCAACGAGCTTCACTGTTTTTTAAGAGACAAACGGGTTCTGCATCAGCATCACGGTTCTGGTGTATCTTAGGAATTCAGGTGCAGAACAATCATCCTTAAACTTGAGGAAAAACAAGGATCTGCGCCAACAAAAAGCAGCACTCAGTGGTTAGAAACAGAAGCATCACAGGCTATTATGACAATTTATTTAGCAATGATAAAGATAACCATAATAATAATTATGATAACAATAATAATAAACTTTATTTATATGGAACCTTTCATAACATAAAATGCAGCTCAAAGTGCTTTACAAGAAAAAGAGTACTAAAAACCAAAGGACTGATATTTAAAATATTAAGACAATATTAAAAAGCTATAGAACAATAAAATTCAAGAAAATTCATTTGAAACAAGTAAAAGAATTTTAAAGTCCATCTTCGGCACAGCTGGTGGCCAGCGCAAACTGGTGCAATATGTTCTCTTTTCTTGGTTTTGGTTAAAAGGTATCTGCTATAGAGTTAATAGCTGGTTAGTTAATAGTTACTTAATAAAGTTTAATTTTAACAATATTTATATCCACACCATGCAAACATTATTGTAGCCACAAAATCAATCAGCATTCTGAGATGCTAACAATATGCCAACCAACATGTTCGCTCACTTTCACCATCATGGCTGCTGCTCTTTATCTAGCTTTGGCACTTTCATACAAATGAAAAATGTTCATTTGGACGAGTTGGAGAATGACTGGCGGATGGTTGTTCTAATCACCTGCTATGTATTTTTTGTAAATACCCGTTACTGCCACTGCTTTCCCAAAAGGTTTGCGTCCAGCAGAATACAAAATTCTCGTACATCTGTGCCACATGGACGTGGGGAAATGACCTGATATTTTCCCTCACAAGCAGTTTTGAAGTCAGTGCTGCAGCTTTCTCTGCTATTTGAAGCTCGTTATCAAGACAGTGATGGTGGCCTCCATAGGGGGCGCCGGCGAGCGTCCGCTCTGCTTGTCCCACACACAGGGACGCTGCTTCACCTCAGGGAGCTCAGATGGAGTCCTGATCTGCTCAGGAGCTTTCACTCCGTCTCCTTCCTTCTTACCTGGAGAATCCTCCATTAGAACAGCAGCCCACCAAGGTGAGACACACCTGGCTGTTAGAGGGGACGGGAGACGGCCTCTGATTGGTTCACTGCATGTTACGCCCAAAACACAGCCAGGATTCATGAAGAGACTCAGGACAAGCCTTTTGAACCAGGAGCCTGGAGGAAATGTTAAAATAGGCGGGTCGTTTATAGTGGATTAGAACCCTCACCCTAAATTCACTGTGCACTTAGATGGTTAAAATAGAGCCCAGTAAATGTCTGGCTCTTGGCTCCTCAGCAGGGGTTGAAGCAGGGAGAGTATTTAATTTTCACTCTCCCTGCCCAAACAACCACAGCCTGTCCAGGATTTGAGCTGACGGCCTCAAAGGTAACAAGCTCACTCCTCTCAACCCCACTCTGTGCTTTAACAGCCTTAAAGCTGCAAGTCGTAACCAGAAAGCTCACCGACAGTAACTTTTAGTGTTTAGCTCACACTTCAGCAGAGCGAGGAGCCTGGATCACAGCAGAGAGAAGCAGCTCCTCTGTGTCTGCAGCACCGGATAAAACAGAGATCCGTGCTGCAGCCCACAGGCTCTCATTTGGCTCTGCTGACACTGTTTTTAGTGCAACTCCCTTCGTAATAACACCGCCAGCGTTAGGTCTGATTCCAGCTGGGGCCACCCATATTATTAAAAATGTATCCGTTCACATCACTGGATGAAAGCGTCCACCGGTTTCCAGGTGTTATTCGTCTCTCATGTTGCGTAACGTTGATGTGAAAGGGGTTTGGACGGCAAACAGAGTGCATTCTGGGGCTTTAGGAGCTGTGGACGAGGACGGAGGAGTCAGGCCTGACAGTCACATTCCTGGGGTACTGACACGCTTGTCCATCTCACTGACGTTGTGTTGATGTGTGTGTGTGTGTGAGCGAGACAGGTCAACAACAGAGAAGCAGGAAAAGGTGAAGGTTAGTGAGTTTAAACACACATTTCTTTGTATCATCATGTCAATTTGTGAGTGTGTGTGACCAGTTTTGGGAAGGAAAATTACTAGTCACACTGTTAAAAATGTAATAAGTAATTATAATAAGTAAATGTAACTATTTTCAAAGTAGTGTTACTTATTGCATTTGATTACTTTTTTATTATTTTTCTAACTAATGTGTTGAACTGGGCAATAAATCTGAAAAGTCCTAAAAACATAACTGTAATATTTTCTTTCAACATTCATAAATGGAGGCGCAGCTGTGCAAAAGGCACATGTTGGCTCGGTAACAATTAATTTGTCACGAATGGAGATTAAAGATAATTATGTGGCCTTCTGGATGGGCACCGAGCAGCGGCTACACTACGCCATAAAACACACATAAATATATTTTATTTTATGTGACTCAGTGCTGTCACATGAACTCACCTGTAGGTGTTTCCTCAGGTTTGAAATCGAGCGTTTGTTGATGACAGCATTTTCTCCGGTGGTGAACAAGCTGTACGGTGTGCACTAATGTTAGTATAGAGCCTTTTTCTGATTTCAAAGGGAAAATATTGTTGCAGAAGTGAAAGGCGTTCCTGACGACATGGCCTCCCATCTTGATGAGGTCGGCTGGTCTCAGGCCCGCCACCTGGCAGATTCAGGGGGTTTATTAGAGGAACCACTCTCAACCCTTTTTAGAGTGACGTGCATTGATTTGATTGGCAGACGACAGGCGAGCACGAGAACCGATCAAAAACAATGATCAAAATTTGAGCGCACACACACCGCCAGATGATTGGAGCCTGTCTGTTGTCTGGAAATTTGCCGAAACCAGACGTTCCTGCAAAGCAACAGAATGAACGTTACCTTCTACATGTTGTTGCTTTTTACGGAAACGAGTGTGTTCTGCTGTAACCTCTTCATAATCACCAACATGTTGATTACTAACTCTAATTTAAAGGCAGACTGTGTAGTTTGAAACCTTGTTATGATGTGGCAAAAAATAAATGATGAATGCTGCTCAATTTAACTTAAGAATGCCTCAGGAGTTTAGGACAACTGTTTTATCCCATCATGACCAAAAGTATAGAAGATTTTCGCTGCATTCTTTATGTTTTTGTGAACATTTGATATGAAAAGCTCAGGCTGAGGACGGGCGTTTCATCCTCCTCGTCAGTAAACAAAGTGGTGTGCGCTCCTGTTTCAAACTGCTCTGCCCGCACAAACACACTTCTCACACCAGCCTGCATGACGCCGCCGCAGAGAGATACAACACGAGGTTTACACAACTTCACTCACCTTGACACGCTGCCACAAGTGATGGACGGCCGCTGTATTCAGTTACATGAGTGTGCGTGCGTGCGTGTGTGTGTGTGTGTGTTTGTGTTCATTCCTTGATGGCGAGCGGGGCGGGCTGTCGTGAAAAACTCCCAAAATAAACCTAAGGGCAAACGGGACAGTCAGCAAATAGTGGCTGTCGCTTCTGTTATGTAAGACCAGCGGCAGGGAGGAAGTCAGCTGATAGATCGACACATAGATAGATAGATAGATAGATAGATAGATAGATAGATAGATAAGTCAGTGCACACGTGTTGACTGCAAACCGTCTTGTAAAAACAGGAATGTTTCCATAATTGGGACGTATGAAAAGCGCTCTGTATTGAACTCACTGAAATTTAAATATAGAATTATAATGCTTATAATGCTTATACTTATATTATGTTTTTTTTTTTCACTATTTCTTTTTCATTTTATGGTAATTTTCTGCCAATGTGTAATGTGTAATTTCCCAGTTTTGTTTTGTTTTGTTTTGTTTTTTACTATTTATATTCCATTTTATTATAATTTTTTTTCTATATTATTATATAATTTTCTTGTTTTTTATGCTTTATTTCTTTTACAGTTTATAGTAATTTTCTGCTGTTTATCTATTTTTTTTATTATTTCTGTCTCATTCTATGATCATTTTCTGCTGATGATTTGTAATTTTCTTGTATTTGTGCTTGTATCTCTTTTTTTATTATTATTATTTCAGATTATCTCGGTCACCTCTCAGTCAGATTATCTGATTACACAGAATCATCCAAATCATTCCCGTGAGGATAAGATGCTGCAGATTAAATCAAAGTTAGAATATAAATAAATGAATAAATAACATATGAGGATGTTCCCCTGCTCACAGCAACAGGCAGATTCCTCACAAAGTGAAAACAGAGGGCAGCTGGGCACACACACACACACACACACACACACACACACACAAACATGCAACACACAACTGCAATATTTCAAGACATGAACGATGATGCAGATGTTGATTTTTTGGCACTTTTGTCAACAGACTGGAGAACGAAAGAGGGGAAGAAGAAAGGACAGGAAGGAACAATTGGGATTAGGGCAGTGTTTTTTTTTTTTTTTTTTTTTTTTTAGTTTTCAAAGTGAGGTACGGGGCGTCTTGAGGGACTCCTTTAATTTCAGCTACAATATTATTACCTTTAAATATATACGTTTAATTATTGTAAATATATTTTTCTTGTCATTAATTAATTAATTAATATTTATTTATTATTGCAAATGTTCTGGTAGTTTTCCTGTAATGATTTCTCCCCCCTTTTTTATTTTATTTTATTTTATTTTATTTTATCTTTTATCCATTAATTCCCCACCCCCTTTTGTTATTTTTTAGTTTAATTTTTAATGCTCTGGTAATTATTATTATTACTTATTACTTATTAATTAGTTAATTAATTGTACAGGTAAAATTTTATTTTATTTTATCATTTATTTATTTATTTATTTTAATCTTAGTATTAAGTAAGTATTAGGTCACCAGAAAATAAAATTGTCACATGGCAAAAAAAAAAAAAAAAAAAAAAAGAAAGAAAGAAAGAAAGAAAGAAAGAAAGAAAGAAAGAAAATCGTATGAATGACTATTTTAACAAGATTTTTTTTAATCTCACCTTATTCTCTCACCAATACTTTATTCAAGCAAAAAACATCTTTTCTTATCAGGATTCCCGAGGGAGAGGCATCTCAGACGGGGGGCCGGGGCTCAGTGAGGCTCAACACGGGGGCCCAGAGCCTGAAAAGGTACAGAGGGGAATCAAAGTAAGAAAAGAAAGGAGAGGGAGAGAGAGAGAGAGAGAGAGAGAGAGAGAGTAGTCAGCAGGGTTGGTGAGTGTGTGTGTGTGTGTGTGTGTGTGCGCGATGCCAGACCAGATGTTGGATGTGGCATCTATGTGGGTCAGTGATGTTTCACATTTCCTGAGCGGAGAGAAACCTCAGTGACCGACGCAGTAAATCACAGCTCGCACACACACACACACACACACACACACACACAGGGACCTGAAGACAAATATGAGTGTGTCATCACGAGGGGGGGCGCAGAGGAAAAGTGATTTACAGTTGCAGGAAATCACAAAGTCACAGAGTGTGTGTGTTTTCTGGACACTCGTCGAGTTTCACACGTCAACAACTTCAGTCGACGTGTTTCCCGACATCAGGATCAGGGTACGGCGCTGTGTGTGTGTGTGTGTGTGTGTGTGTGTGTGTGTGTGTGTGTGTGTAATTACATGTGACAGTTCTGCATGATTTTACAAAACCAACATGTGTGCAGAAAGTACACACGCTTGACACAGCCGTGTGGTTTGAGACGCTAACACCGCCGGGTTATGAGCTCAGCCGCAGCTAAAACAAGATTTACCAAAAATATAGGCTCGCCTGGTGCTGTCAAATAATCCAGATTACAGTTCAGACAATATATTCTACGAAGGCATCACATTACGCAGCTGGGGGAAGGGGAGGGTGAAACTTTCAAGATTAAAGTCATAAAGATCAAGATGAAGTCATAAATTTACAAGAAAAAACTCAGATATTCTCTGAGATTAAAGTGGCAATCTTCGAGAGAAAAAAACTCACAAATTTATGAGAAGATAACTCGAAAATTCTGAGATTATAAAGTTACAAATTTACAAGAAAAAAACTGGGGGAAAAAAATACTTTGTCTTAGAATTCTTTCTTATATTATTAAATCCCATCGTAGAAGAAAAACTATTTTCCCAGTTTTTTCTTGTAGTATCTGACATGGTAACCACAAGGTGTTGCTCACATGAACATGAACATCAGGGTTTTTTATATTTATACCTCTCAAAACAAATAACCAGCAACCCTTGGTGAAACGCCCTTTTCATTGCACATCTTTGTTATTCCTGAAAGAGATCCAATTATGATTTGGTTCCTGATTTAAAGAGATCATCCTGCCTCGATGAGCGGCTAACGTTAAATAAAAAATGAGCAGTTTATAGCCCTAGTTATCTCCCACGACAGGATTATGGATCATGGATTATGGATTATGGCTTCTCTGTGTGTGAGCTCGGCGGCTCGAACACCTTTTATGTGATTTGTTTTGCACATTCGTGACTCTTGGCGGAGGCAGCCTTGTGATTCTGGTGAGCCTGTGGCCTTTCCTGCAGCGCCACGCGCACACCAGGTGGCTTCACCTTTCTGGGTGTTTTTGTTTGTTTGTTTGTTTGTTTGTTTGTTTGTTTTGTGAATTTCCCAGTCTGGGATCAATAAAGTATACCTATCTATCTATCTATCTATCTATCTATTGTTTTTAACAATTTGTCACCGAGGATTCAGATTAGAAATGCACGGTATTGGATTTTTTGCCAATATCCTATATGCCGATGACACTCTTTTGGTTGATGTAATGTCGAAACCAAAATATGCAAATTCTGTACATTTTCCCAGCTAACTGCACAGAGCATCAAGTCTCTCCAGCAGTGGAATTAATATTTTGTTATGCCCGCTCTTATTGTGAAGGCCTGCAGGCAGATGCAAACGACTTTATTTATTTTATGTGATAAACAAAACTGCCAGATTCATCCTGCTGAAATACGTTCGGATGATTATCTCCCTGAGAAAATCCTGACAACAGACACAACCAGATATCAGACGATACTGATAGCGTGCTGATATGATCGCGCTCAGATCATCTCGGGGGAAACAGATTACTGTCAACACTGCATGTCTAGTTTGGTTGGGAGTCTTTTTTTCTACTGTGTCAAGGATAACAATCTGGGGGAAACACTCCAAACCTTAATTTAACATTTCATTTAATTTCATCTCTTTACTTCTGCTGTGCCGGGTAATTCCAGCACGGCCGAGCTTTGTTCAAACCCACAGAATTATATTGTAAATTCTGCAGATCCTGAGGTTTCCAAAAGATGCCAAACATGTGCTGATGAATTCCAGGAGAAAATGTGTGTGAAATGCTGCAGAAGACATTCATATGACAGGGCTGCATCACGTCTTTCTCCCATTAAGGAAATGGCTGCGGTTTTGTTTTTGGATGAACCATTAGCATCTAATCTGGCTTGAGTTTTCGTGTTTTTTTTTTTCTACCTTTAGGGACTGAAGTCACTGCTGTATCTGAGCCACATGCAAGGCAGAGGAAAGTTTCTGGGTCAGGAGATCCTGGGGATGTGATCTGCTGCTGCCATGCAGAAGCAACCTGCACCAAGAAGTCAGAAAACAAGCGATCTGCGCACTTCAGAAATACCTTTAAGAACTTTTAAAGCTACCTGCAGCTGAATTTAAGAGCAGCCTATAAAGAAACCAGCCTCGCTCTGACTGAACATGGATAATGAATGTTATAAAACTATAAAAAGCCATTATGAGGAAAAGCAGCAGGATATAAAAAATTTTAAAGACATCAACTCCAACTGTTTGTTAAAGCTGACAGGATGCAGATTGTGCTGTTAATCCTGTTCTGGATTAATCGAAAACTGAACATACACCATTGTCTGTGAAATACTAGCAGCCATATTAACTGGATTTCAGACATTTTAACACATTTTAAGGCTTTAAATTAAAATCACTGATAATGAAGACTTATTCAGATTTCTTTAGAGCTTATTAGACCCACAGATACCTTAAAAAAGATTAATTATGCTGAAAAATGATGTAGAAAAATGCAATTCTGGGCTACTCCCATCTGCGGGGTTCATCATTACAAATCCACGCTGTGCGGCCAAGCTTCATCCAAACCCGCAGAACTTTATTTTGAAATTCTAGTGGAGATCCTGAGGTTCCCAAAGATCCCAAACATGAGCCGCTGAATTCCAGCGAAATGTGAATAAAATGATGCACGAGACATGTAGATCTTTTCTGTTTGATGTGATTCTGCAGCCAGAAAACAACGACATCTTGGTTTTGAATATTTCCCTCAGTGTCAGAGTGACGGAGCTTCAGCAGAGACACAACATGGATGAGACTCTGTGCTGCTGCTATATGGGAAATAAAATTTTGTTTTTGTTTTTGTTTTTTTCTAACTGTGAAGCAACTTAAGAGGAAGTTTAAGGGAAAATCTGAGTTCAAGAGGTCACGGCGAGTGGATGTTGGCACAAAATAACGGCGAAAATATCAGTAACAGCCCGGAGAAACTCACGTTACTGAAATCCAGATTTAGATTAAAGAAGCCGCCAAGCGACATATGTTTTGGTGGATTATGTAACTCAACAATGGGCGGCGTTCTGCTTCACTAAGACTGAATGGAGATGCAGTTAAATTGGTCCCGTTCCCATACGCTGCCGCTGACTGTGTGTGCTGAGTCTGAACATGTTCCCTCTCTCTGTTTGTACTGACTGTCCTTTCACCTCCAACACATGGGACACACAGAGGACATGGGACACACACACGGGATACACACATGGGACACACACACACGGGATACACACATGGGAAACATTGTCTGCTTGCAGGGAAACAGTGAACATGACAGTTTGTTTTTGTTTTTGTTTGTTTTTGTTTACTTCTGTAAACAAACACAAATCACTTACGCCTTCGTAAAGAAACACAAGAAACAGCAAGCAAGCAACAAGTGGGCACACACACACACACACACACACACACACAGACAGAGAGAGAGAGAGAGAGAGAGAGAGAGAGAGAGAGAGAGAGAAAGGACAAAGATGCTCCGTTGACTTGAACAGGTTAAAAAAAAAGGCCAAGAGGTCATCCATGTCTTCATGTTTATGACATAAAAGAAGAAGCATTCAGCTGAAAAGAAAGAAAAAAACCAACTTTAAATTACATTGTTGATCCCTGAGAGAATCAGTGATAAAAATAAAAATAAAAATAAAGACAAAAATACAAATACAATTGTAATAAAAATAAAAGCAAATTAAAAATAAAATAATAATAAGTAGCATTTTGATGGAAAAAATAAGATAAAAAATTAAATTAAAATTAAATTAAAAAATGAAAATGAAAATAAAATAAAAACGAAGATAGAAATACTAATAAAATAAAATTTAAAAAATTCAAATTAATTAATAGTTCATGAGAATAGGTATTTGATGAGGATTAAGAAAAGATTTATTAAACTAACAAAAAAAAGTCCATTAAATGACATGGTTGATCCCTGAGAATCAAGAATGTAGTTGTTTGGGAGGAAAAAATAAAATAACAAATTTTAAAAAATATAAAATAAAATAAAAATAAGGGGTATTTTGTTGATGTCACAAGCCCTCTCGTGTGCTGCTGGGTTTCACATGAAGTGAAGAGAAAGACACTGTCACATGCATCAAACGACGTTATGAAAGGGTCTGTTTCTTGTTTGGCTTTTACATAACGTGAGGGATAATGAAATCCAAACCGTGACCCAATCAGAAGTCACATTTCACTGCAAACCGGATCTGGCCCGGTGAGATCCGATGGCCGAATTCTGATTTTTCAGAAGCTGCACGAAAACGGCAGGCACAGATTACCGACAGCTGCTTTAAACACGCAGCATCTCTGACACGCCGTCTCTCTGATCTGCTTTCAAACCCAGGCATGCTCATGACGGAGCTGTAAAATCTGAGAGGCTCGCTGTAATGTTCGCCTGTTTACACACACATTTAGATACGGCTGGTTTAAATGGTCAAACTGGGGTGGAGGGAGTCTGGCTCTCATGTCCGCCTGTAACGTGCACGCACACACACTCCTACACACACACACAAACACACATATGCGGATGCACGGCTGTTTGTCTACTATAATCCCAGGACGGTACTTTACACCAGGGTGGAGGGCATCTAGATGCTTTTTACACATCCAAACATAAGGGAGAAACACACACACACACACACACAGCACTGGTGAATGCCTATGTACAAAACGAAAGGGCTGGATCACGTCTTTCTCCCATTAAGGAAATGGCTGCGGTTTTGTTTTTGGATGAACCATTAGCATCTAATCTGGCTTGAGTTTTCGTGGTTTTATCTACCTTTAGGGACTGAAGTCACTGCTGTATCTGAGCCACATGCAAGGCAGAGGAAAGTTTCTGGGTCAGAAGATCCTGGGGATGTGATCTGCTGCTGCCATGCAGAAGCAACCTGCGCCAAGCTTCAGAAATACCTTTAAGAACTTTTAAAGCTACCTGCAGCTGAATTTAAGAGCAGCCTATAAAGAAACCAGCCTCGCTCTGACTGAACATGGATAATGAATGTTATAAAACTATAAAAAGCCATTATGAGGAAAAGCAGCAGGATATAAAAAAATTTTAAAGACATCAACTCCAACTGTTTGTTAAAGCTGACAGGATGCAGATTGTGCTGTTAATCCTGTTCTGGATTAATCTATGGGTGGACATCAGCCATTGTAAGTGAAACACAAGTGAGCACCCGAATTAACTGGATTTCAGACACATTTCAGACACAGATGAAGACTCTGACTTCTTTTTTAGGGTATTTGTGGGCCTAACAAACTCTTAAGATCAATCATGCTGAGAAATGATCAAGAAAAATGCAATTCTTTGTCAAAAGCATGCAGCCCTGCAGTGTGCATGGATCAGTAGTCTGCACCAGCTGTTCTCAACCTGTTTGGCTTCATGACACCTTAAAATAAAGCAACGGCTTCTCTTGACCTCCTGTCACAAGGCTGCATATGCACCGGTTAAGGAAAACTAACAAAATGACTAAAACTAGGTGTGTTTTGTTGACTGAAAAAAAAAATTAAAACTAAAATAAGTGAAACTGTATAGTCCGTTTACTAGCTAAAATAAATTCAAATTATAAGGAAAATGTCTTTAGTTTTCATCTCTGTCTGTTTATTTGCTTGTGCATCTGTGTTTTTTTTTTTTTTACATACTTATCACCCCTGACAAATACCCCATATTACAAAAAAGTTAAAACTAACACTGAAACTAATAAAAACTAAACTAAAACTAAGCATTTTCAAAAGGTCAAAATAAAATAAATGAAAAATGACCGAATAAAATACTGAATAAAATGAATAACTAATGAAAAATGCAAAACTATAATAAACGTGGAGTGGTGAGTAAAGAGTAAAATAGAAACAAAAATAATCACGATCATTAATACTGCATATTAAAATTATTTTTTCATTGTTTTTTCATTCCACTATGTCTTAATCATCTTGTGACTCCCCCCTAAAAAATGATCTCTCGACCTCCTGGAGGGTCCCGGCCCCCAGGTTGAGGAGCACTGTGACCGACCGCAGCGGGACAGACACACAGAGCCTGGTTTACGAGGCTTCCTCCACACTCAGACCCGCTGCGTCCTCCTCCGCTGCGTCCCCTGAGGAGACGCCGGGGTCGCGAGGGTCGGGTCACCTCGGTTCCCACAACAAACAGGCCCGCCTGCCGCGCCTCCCCTCGCAGCACAAACAGCCCGACACGCTAGCGAGTTACAGAACGGCCACACTGTCGTCCCTTTAGGCCGTGATACAGCAGCTGTGTTTACATGGACCCTAATACTCCAACAATAATCAGAATAAAAGCCCAGTCAGGTTAAAAATGCCTCATGTAACCGCCTCAACCAGGAGGAATTCTCAGTGAGCCTGAGAGGCCTGCTGTAAACCTGATAATCAGTTCAATAAGAAGATATTAGCACCCGATAACCATGTAAACTCTTCATCTGCTGGTTTCTCTCTGTTTGCCCCACGCGGGGGGAACATCAGGTGACGGGACGAGTTTCAGGGAGGGACTGAAAGACAACCGGACTGTGGCTGATAACTGTTTTTTGTTGCAAAGATTATCTCAGTTATCTCACAGCGGTTTACAGAAACCCAACAGATATCGGCCGAATCCATGGACCAAAATCTCCCCCGAGAGCAGCACAGGGCGACAGCGGCGAGGAAAAAACCCTTTTAAAAGCAAAACCTCTGGGTGGGCGGCCATCTGCCTCCACTGGAAGGGTTTCAGAGATAGACAGAGAGAGAGAGAGAGAGAGAGAGACACACAGAGAGAGAGAGAGAGAGAGAGAGAGAGAGAGAGAGAGAGAGAGACAGGACATAGTGATGCAGGTCTGTGTAGTAATACAGTGGTGATGACAGCAATAATGACAATAGCATTGCAGCAACAGTAGTAATCATAATAACACTAATAGCAATAAGAATAAAACTCCTGATAATAATAGTAGTAACTGGAACAATGATAGCTAGAATAGTAAGAATGTTAATCATAGGTCTTGTTGGGACTGGGTAATGCTAATAATTGGAATAGTAATAACATGACTAACTAATTACAACTAAAATACAGCTAAAATACATGTTGCAGGAATTGGTGTTGATCAGGATCACAGGTTGGGGGCGTGGGGTGGCTGCTCGCGAGCTTTCACTCCGTCTCCTTCCTTCTGACCTGGAGAATCCTCCATTAGAACAGCAGCCCACCAAGGTGGGACACACCTGGCTGTTAGAGGGGACGGGAGACGGCCTCTGATTGGTTCACTGCATGTTACGCCCCTTAACCGTTTATTTATTATACATCACTCAGCACCTTAACTGTTTATTTATTATTTATTATCTATATATTACATCCTAGGTTAATATACATTCACACTGTTTTTCAGACTGGAGGGGACGTGGTGATTCCTTAAGAGGCCGAATCAAGTCGGTCAGTTCCTGAATCCCAGTACCGGGCGTCGGGTTCTGCCACTTGGTTCTTGGTTCTCGGGGTTTCATGCTAACTCTCCTTATCTATGCAATCATGTATATACTTCAGTTCCATCTGTATATTGTCATATTCATTACCATCTGTATATTTCACATCTCACATCTCTTTTTCTTAGGTTAGCCCTTATTGTATATTTTAGTTTTTAGTCTTTATAGCCTTTATTGTATATATCTAGCCTTTATTGATCCCAACCAGGGAAATTCTAGTGTTCCAGCAGCAACAGTAGAAACATAGTTAAATAAAAAAGAATAAAGGCTAGATATATGTTGCTGCTGGAACACCAGAATTTCCCTGGTTGGGATCAATAAAGTATATCTATCTATCTATCTATCAAAACACAGCCAGGATTAATGAAGAGACTCAGGACAAGCCTTTTGGAGCAGCTCAGGCTTTTTTAGTCCGTTAAAACAGTAAAAGTGGACTTGAGCGAGCTGCACCGTGCTCTGCAGACCGGGAGCTCAGATCATTACAACAGAGCCCTAAATCTTGACAGGATTGTTGAACGCCTCCGTGGTCAAAAGGCTCGAAACCACAAGGTGTTCAAGTGTGAAGACGCAAACATGCAGGTTTTGGTGTGACCCCGCTCTGTCAAGCCAGCAGACATTAAAGAGGAGAATTGTGGGAAAGTACTAAATTTCAATAAACATCAGTATTTGTCAGATTTGTTCTTGACTGACCTCTCTGCCTTCTGTCTGAACACGTGGGGAACCGCATGACTATGAAGTCCAGTGTTTAGTGCTGCTTTATTTTTATTTGTGTAACTGAGAACATCAGTGAATGGCATTTTCTTACTTGTGGAACTAAAATATTTCACTTCATCGCCGCACATATCTGCTACTTCAAGGTCAAACCCCTTCACCTACTGCCCTCCTGACTGGGAAAAACACATTTCTCCATTTTTCATTTGCATTTGAAGACATTATGCTCACTTCACAAAAGGAAAATGAAGACAGACAGACAGACAGACAAAAACGCACGCAACACAACTTGTCTGATCAACACGCTTTGGCTCAACCTCTCAGTCAGTCTCATCTGAAGCTCCTCTCTGTTTAAATTGGACTTTTTCCTCGGCAGCTCAGCCTCTCAAAAACCAAACGGAAAACTTTGATCGTCTCCAGGCCAAAGAACAGAAACATCAATGGCCAGTCGCTGAAATACCTCGCATTGTTTGGCAGCGGAGGAGCAAACATTCGCCATCGAGGGAAAGCCAAAGATCTTTTCTGGAATTTATGAGCTTCATAAATTCATACAGATATCAGACTGATGTTTTCTGCATGTGCTGTAACACTCCTCTGCAATAACATTTTATTAATTTACACCCAAAGAGCTGCACCTCTCGTAGTTTTCTAATCGTCTGATAAGTGAGGGACATTATCGACATGTTGTTGGTGTTTTAATAGCGTCAGTCCTCCGCTGGTCAGCACTGTCGCGGCTCCGCTGAGGCAGTTCAGGGTGAAGTGCGACGTCCAAGAGCGCAATCTGTTGGAGAACACGAGTTTGTCATTCACTCTCTCCAGGCAGGATCCAGGCCACAGACCTTCTGCTCCCAAACCTGCTCCAACAACAGCAAACAGCTCAGGCACCGCGGATGAGGAGAACTGATTCGGTGAGATTAAACCATAAAGGAGAAAATGTTAAAACGATCCTTCATACATGTTCTGAATTGAAACAGTCTCTAGTGAGTTCAGCTACAGTGAAATTAAATTCCTCATTTTGCCGAGGAAGCCCTGGAGGCCCCTCAGGGACCCCCAGACCCCACTTTGAAGACCCTCACAGTTAGACCACTTTGTCTGCAGCTGTGTTGGCAGTGAAATCAGTGTGAAGTCCTGCGTGTAATGAAGTACATATTTACTTTTCAAAAGCTTTGTGAAGATGCAGATGTGGATGGGAAACAACTTGATGCAAAAATGGCACGTTAAGATTTCTGTGGACCCCATAATTGATACTTTTCCTGTAATTTTTTCAAATTTCCTGCTAATTTTGGACTTCTCTCAGTAGCAGAGCATGGCGAGAAGCTGCAGCCCAACCAAACTCCACCATACGGTCATTAAAATCATATATTCATTTGAAAATATGACTGATTTCAGCTTTATGGTGTGATAAATTGCGAAATCCATCCTCATTTAGCCACCAGACGAAGACTGTGAATAGAAACGGATCATGTAGAGACACACACAGAGAAACCATGACAACAGCAGAGTCATAACCGTGGAGGAAGTGATGAGCGCTGACAGCCTGTGAAACGCTTTAAATGAAGACTTCAGATACGAAGCCACAGCAGCCCTGCAGCCCTGTGTGTGTGTGTGTGTGTGTGTGTGTGTCTGTTTTCATTGCACATGTATGGCACACATTACAGGGTTACTGAGTTTAAAAGTTGTCAGCATGCATTCCATCACACTCCGATCCACACAAACACACACACAAACACACACACACACACACACACACACACACACAACTCCACTGCTACAGGATGACATGTTCAAAATGAAGAGAAACTGAATTCACCAAACAGCAGGCGGCAGGAGTTGCGGCTCGGGAGGGAAACTATCTGCTTCCTGTAAACTGATGTTTTCACTGCGGAACGACAGAGCAGCAACAAGAGAAGAAGAAGAGAAACGGTGCAGGTGACAGTTTGCGGAGGTGTGGAGGTCAGCAGGTGGTGGACAGACTGCACAACCCGCCACCTGAATCAAAGTTATTGACTGAAAGAAGTGGAGTACCTGCTTTTAAAGTCACATAAAGGGGCAAAAAGTAGGATTTTTATTCCCTGTAGCACAAAATAATCCTAACATTGTACATCAGGAGGGGCTGACAGGAACCTCTGGCTGTCAGAGGAGCCAAAAAGTAAAAAAAAAAAAAAAAAAAAAAAAAGTATGGCACCATATTATGGCCAGGAAGGGGAAAAATTACAGAGCCCCCCCCAAAAAACAAAATTTCCAAGATTAAAGTTTTAAATTTACATGAAAAAAAAAAAACTCAAATATTCTCTGAGATTAAATTTTTGAGATTAAAAAACTTGAAAATTTTAAGATTTCAAAGTTATAAATTTGCATGAAAATAGAAAGAAATTCTGAGATTAAAGTCGAAAAAAAAAAATCAACAAGAAAAGACTAAGATTAAACCCTAAACTCAAATTTAGGAGAAAAACACTCAAACATGTTGTGATTATAAAGTCACAAATTTACAAGAAAAGAAACTCAGAAATTTTTAGATTAAAGTCTGCAATTTAAGAGAAAAAAAAACTCAGAAATTTACAAGACAAAAAGTCAGAAATTCTGAGATACAAGTTGTAAGTTTATGAGAAAAAACTCAGAAATTCATGAGAAAACAACTCGAAACTTCTGAGATTATGAAGTCTCAAAAAAAAAACAAAAAAAAAAAACTGAAATATAGTTGTCCTCCTCCAGTCAGAAGGAAATCCTGCTGGTTTGAGTCCAGAACCCCAACCTCCTCCTCAGCATCTGGACTCTGAAGAGACGTTGCTGTGACTTGGGCCGATTCAGAAGAAAACAATCTGCTGATTCTGGGCTCAGATCAGCAGGATCTCCTTGTTCCTGAATCCCATGTCAGAGTAGAATCTGTGGAGCCACGGACAGAAAGGAAAACAAAAACCTTTTCTTCTGATTTTTTTCTTGTCAATTTACAACTTCAGTCACAGAATATCACCCCCGCCTCCTCTGGCTTCATAATTTTTTTTCTATATAGTGGCCCTGATGCACCGCCATACAGAATCCTCTATTGCACGTCATACTAGTTGAAATGATATCGCATATCAACCCTCATCTCCCATTAGATCTCCACTCTTTCCTCTAATATTCTCTGTGATCTTGCTTGCATCTTTTTTTTTTTTTATCTTTCTGTCCTCCTCGCATGTCTTCTTCTTCCTCTCTCCTCACACCACTCCTTCTCTGTCATCCTGAATTTTCATCTCATCGTCCCTCTTTCACCACATTTCACCTCTCTCTCTCTTTCTCTCTGATACTGTAGATGTTCGTTTTTAAGAGCCGCTGTGTAACGTGGTTTGTGCTGTAATTGCACACACCTCCAACGGAGTTGACAGGGAAGAAAGAGAAAAAAAAACCTCTCCCCCTCCTCTGTTCGGCTTAGATTTTGAAGCTAATTACGCGGATAGATTTCAAAGTTTAACCTCAATTCCACGGTAGATTATGGGAGTACATTTCTTGTTTTAGCCCAGAAATTCTGCGGTGAATTACGGGGATACATTTCATGTTTTTGCTTAATTACAGGGGATAAGTTTCATAGTTTAACCTAAATTCTGCACTTAATTGCGGGGATACGTTTCGTTATTTGTGTTCTAACGGGCAGAACACCCTCGGTGTGTTTTTACATCACAGCTGTTTGGGAAGCAGCGCAGCCAAGAAGGAGCTGGGCTGAACGTCTCTGAGGGTTTTCTCAGGTTGTGGTTGGAGTGGAAGAAATTACCCATAAAGCTGCTGGAGCTGTTGGAGCACTTCACTGCACACACACAGAGACGTCAAACTTTCTTTTCCCTGTGGTGGAAGAGTCCGGTGGTCTTCAAAGTGCGGTCTGGGGTTCCACAGAGGTCCATCAGGGGCTCCCAGGGGGTCTTCAGCAATATGAGGAATTTAATTTCACTGTATTTTAATTTGATAGAAACTGTTGCAGTACAGAAAATGCATGCGGGATCATTTTCACTTATTTGATCTCACCACGATTTGTCAGTGTTCAAGAACGACATCTAATGACCTGATTTTATTCAAACACATGAGGAACAGGTGATTATCAAATTAGCAAAAAATTAACAGGAATATTAGTTTAAAAAGGCAGAAAAAAGAAAGAAAAAAGGAAAATAGCCCCCCCAGAAAAATAAAAGAAAATTATGCTTGGTATTAGTTTGAAAAATAGCCAAGATTTTTTTGACAAGAAAATTAGAAAATTACCAGAAAATTGTAAAAAAAAAAAAAAATATATATATATATATATATATATATATATATTTTAATTATATATTATTTTAAAAAAGGTAAAAACAAAACAAAACAAAAAAACAGGAATATCAGGTAAAAAAAAATGTAGAGAAAAATGACCAGAAATTTATCAAAAAAAAAAAGGAAAATTAGTTCTAAACTATATTTCTAATTATTAAAATGATACATTTAAACATTAATATCAGATGTCTCGTGTTTAAATACACAAACCAAACTGTCTTTTCCCTGTAGGATAAAACCACTTTAGCAGCTTGTTGTCCTGTTCTGCCTGCAAACTGAAGCCTGAATGCTGCCAGAATAATGTCACTGATGGATGCAAAATGGTTTTTAGCCTTTATTCAGCTGTAGGAAAGTTCATTGGGTTTATTGTGCATGCTTTCCACAGACGCCCTGTGTCTCATTCACACACTTTCACACATTCACACCTTGAAGCTGCTCAGTGAAACCACAGTGTGTGCCGCCGGCGGCCGAGCGGCTCCAGCACTTTCCATCCTCTGCTTCCCAGCTGCTGTGTGGATCTGAGGCGTCCAGAGGGCCGTGTGTCCCGCCGCCCCCCCTCCTGTTTGGACACGATCACGTTCAGACACGAGTGTGCTCTGTGCGGATGCTCTGCTGCCATCTGCATCAGACTCCCATCAGACCCTCCATCATGCTCCACTCACGTCCCGGCACAACTTTTCTCCATTTTTCCTGAATACTCGCTGAATGACTGCCGCGTCTTGGTTCAGTTCCCAAGAGCAACTGTGTGGAAAAATCTAGTTGTACTGTGTTTACAGTTCAAAAACACTCAGTGTGAACAGATCAGTGGCGCCATATTGAGTGTGTGATCGGGTTTTTACCGGAGATGGACCAATCGACTATTTTTCACTTCCAATCCAATTCCAATACCTGGGCTTTGGCTATCAATCGATAAAGCGCGCCGATGCAAAACCAGCGCTCTATTTTCTTCTTATTAACCCTCCTGTTAAATTTGACCTCATTCAATGTTTAACATCTCTAAATACATGATTAACATATTTTTTGTTCATATTTAATGACTTTTCCTAGTTTAATGGGGTTGTTCCCATTAAACTGATAGGCGTTTATTTAAAGGGCTATTCAGGTCATCAGGAAGACACATAAAGTACCTGACACATAAACCTGAGATATATTTTTTATTATAATGATTGTCTGGAGGATTATGGAGGACCCCAGTTGCTAAAAAAGTTAGTAAATTTGAAGATAATCCCACTGGCTGATCTGCTTTATTCTGCCTCATTTCACAGATTTATACTTGGAAATAAATCCTGAAACAAGTGAAACTGTGTCAGAAACAAGTGGAGGATTATCTCATCATACTGGTGGATTTTCTTTTTTTTTTTTTTTTTTTTTTTTTACTTTGTTTGAAGAAAAAACAGATTTGAACAGTGAATGTGGCACTAAATGACTAGTTAAGTTGGGTATATTTTGTAGTGTATAAGCATCAGATGCCCAGCAAACTGCTTTGGCATCACAACATTAACTCTCTGCACCTGAGTCATATTTTAAGAAGCTCGACAGATTCATGGTAAACTGATAAGAGGAGCTTCTTCATGCATCAACACATGAGAACAGATGGAAACAGTGGCAGCAGCTGGACGATAAATAAAATGTTTTCTGTCCAAACGCTCAACACATCATCTCCAGCGTTTCCACAGTTTATCAGGAAAACAAAGGAGGAGCAGGGAGGAAAGCGCAGGAACGAGGGGAGCGTCGTCTTTGGAGCGTCTGCTGAACGGGCGGCAGGAGACGGGCGTGAAGCGGCGGCAGATCCCGGGCGGGCAGCACCTGGGTGGCTCTTCTGGGCCAGGTGATGAGGAGAAACCTCGATGTTTGTTTGGGAGTCATGGGAGCAACTTTCCTTTTTTTGTTGTTTTTATCAGTTATTTAAGACAGGACAGTGTACATTCACTAACATCCAAAAAATGTAAATATACACACAGAAAAACAACAACGCTACCTGGAACCAAAAATGCTTCTTGAAAGCCATGGAAGAAGCATCTCCACCTGAGCCGTTTTCTTCCAGTTCTTTGTGGAGCCAACAGGGTTCAGGTTGGGGTCAGTGAAGAACCTTTTTTTTAAATGGTTCTTTAGCAGTTTTTCAGAATAAAAGCTTCTCTTGCCCCTTTTCCACCAAAAAACACCTGGTGCTGGTTCAGAGCTGGTTCTAGAGCCGGTGCTTAACTGGTGCCAACAAAGAACCGGTTTGCTTTTCCACCGGCCAACAGCCAAGCGGAGCCAAGTCAGAGCCACGTCATGACGTCATCGTAAAACGTGATCACGTGGGTGAGTGAGACGCTTGCTCGGAATCACAACAACAAACATGGACGCCCCACCGTAGCGATGCAAATCCTGCTCGTGTGTTTACAAGCCTACATTGCGGTCCAGAGGCGAAAAACGCAATTTTTGCCGGCTACCCGTCGTATTCGTGGTCGGAACGAACGGTGACTATGTTTAGCTTTACGTTTATAGCGATCGCTGCTCCCGTTTGAGTCTGTAGCCCCGCCCACCAATGACGCGGTGGGCCACGTCATCGGTTCTTTCTCTGGCTCCTGTTTAGCCCCTGCTCGGAGTCGGTGCTTGCCTAGCACCAGTTTGGCACCTGTTTGGAACCAGTTTGGGCGGTGGAAAACCAAAAAACTGGTGCTAAGTCAGGCACCGGCTCCGAACCAGCCCTGGTGGAAAAGGGGTATGTGAGTGTTTTAAATCAGATGACTGTGTGCAGGTTGAAAACCTGGTTGGTTCTCCGGTTCTCCACGTTCCTTGTTCCTTCACTGGGTTCCAGACGAGCTCTTAAAAATGTCAGCTGTGACTCTGTGGCATTTCTCCCTGTTTTCTGATGGTTTATAGAGCGAGACATTAATCCATTCACTGAGGAAATAATCTGCACATTAATCCACAAGGAGAAGAATTGTTAGCTGCTGCCGCCGCCATATAACTCCAATAAACATGAAGAACCTTTAGCACTTTAAAGAACCACAGAAAGTGTGTGGAGAACCAGGCCCTAAATAAAGAGGTTCTTCAGCTGCTCATATTTATATAAGATCATTTTGGGGGTATTTCTGCTTTATTAGAGTGTCACAAAAACAGAGTATCTATCCATTTATGCATGTAAGGTTGAAGGGTGCTGTTGTTGTGCTGACATTTGAAATCCCCTAAAATGAGTTTCTCCTGACGGTATGTCTTTTTTTTTTTTTTTTTTTTTTTTTTGTGCTTGGTGTGTGTCTTTGTTTGGCTTCAGCCTGGGAGAAATATACGCTTAATAAATCTATAGCCTGACAACTTCCCGGCAGAGCGCGTGGATGCTTGTGGTTTGAGATAATAAGATCACAAACAAAGTGTGACCTCACCATGAGACAACTGGGCTGGAACGCCGCTCTCATTTAGCAACCCCCCCGAGTTGTTTTGAAATGTTGATTTACTGCGTTCGAGAAGCCGGCGCTGGAAAAACAGCCCTCAAAAATGGAAATTATTTTGTCATTTTCTCCCCTGGCATGAAGCGGAGGCCAGGCCAGGCCGCCAAGGGAAACACATTTCTCGAGGAAACTAATTTTGGCACGCCGTGGCCGTCCGCCGGCCGTGCCACCTGGCTGCCAGCGGCTGAGGCCGGCCGGGGTGTGTGTGTGTGTGTGTGTGTGTGCGCTCCATCAGCCACTTGGGACGCCACCCAGCCTTCGTTTGGACGCCCAACTCCACTCCAAAAACCTCGCTGGGATGTAAACAGTGACGGCGAGCAGGGCAGAGATGGCGTTCAGCAGCTGATGTGACTGAAGGATGAAAAAGCTGCAACACACACACACACACACACACACACACGGGCTGCAGGCAGGAGAGCACATAATCTGTGTTTGGAGGGTGAGGGTTAAGATAAGGGTGAGAGTTATGGGTTGGGAAAATGGAAACAGTGAGGGAAAAAAATCACCCAGAACTCAAGAGAGGAAACATTTGACTGCAGAATCTGAAGGAAAAACAACATCAAGGAAACTGGAATCTGAATAAATTAAATTAATCTGACGGTTTAATTACAGTGTGAGAGATTAGAGATGAAGAGTTAGGCGGTTAGAAGACTGAAGAGGTTACTTCTGAAATGTAACAGGTTATAGATCACTAGTAATAAGTAATGTCAAAGTTGTGCAACTTATTACATTTGATAACTTTTTGATTACTTTTCTAACTAATGTGTTAAAGATGAAAAGTCCTAAAAACATAATTGCAAACCTCACAACAGAGGCTGCATCACTGTTAAAGGAGGACTAATGGCGGCTAACATTTTCTATCAAAAGTCATAAATGAAGGTGCGGCTGAGGAAAAAGGCGTCTCTTAGCTAGCGAGCAATTAATTCGTAACGAATGGAGATAAACTGCTAAACTGCCTCTTGAACACATGTAAATAACTTGGGGAGAAGTTCTTTATTTTTTTTTTATTGTGGTTACGTGAACTGAACTGGAGGTGTTTCCTCAGGTTTGACATCGAGCGCTTCGATGCTGCGAGCCCGTCTTCTAAAAATGATGCTCCCGTACAACTAAGCTGCATTCTTAATTACATTTCGAGGAGAGAGCATTTTGTCTGGGATTACGCTTGTTTGTAACATATCCATGGGCACCGCCACGAATTTTGGGCCCCATGAAAACAAAAATATATATATTTACTCGATGATGGTTTAATAATTTATGTTAGTTTTTACCTATTTTTTGGGGCCCCTGTCAGGCAACAGCCGTTGGAATTGTCCTAACTTTTCCCAAATATACGGCGTCCCTGAACGTATCACAAGCACTTTCGCAATCCATGCTAGACCTCGACTTCCTGCGAAACGGAGCATCTTAAACAGTGACGTCATCCCTCGTAAGTGGCTGTAAATTAGAATTTCAACCAGTAAAACCTTCACAGATCCTCTCTCATCCACCTCATCCCCTCAGAGAAAACTGTGTTTTAAAGAGAGAGAAAATAAGAGTCCTCGGTGTCTTGATGTCTGGTGTGAAGCCACAGTGATGAACCATTTTTTTTTTTTTGCAAATATTACATATGTTATGTTACGTTGCATCACTGTAACCGAGTGGTTTTTATAGCTAAACCTAAACCACGTGACGCTGAAACGCTAGAAAAGACAGAAAGAGGAACACACCAGAAATAAACAAAACACTTTCCCTGAGGCGATATTTTTAGATTGAATGATGTAACGACATGTAACCAGTTACTCAACACTCAACACTGTGTGTGTGTGTGTGTGTGTGTGTGTGTGTGTGTACTGGAGGCAGTGGGGGGTCTGTTTGATGTAGCATCAGCAGCTACATCTGAAATGCGTCAGGTGTGTGTGTTGACAGCACACACGGGCCCTCGGTGTGTTTAGCAAACATGTGTGTGTCTCTAAAAAGGATACCTGTCTGCCGAGCGGCCCTCAGATTACCAACCCAGATAATCCCTCCTCATCTCACATTCCCCGCATACCTGGCTGTGATGTATGTAACCGTTTTGGGGGAAAACAAATTCTTAAAGTGTATTATTTTAACATCTCAAAAAGGAAAAAATGTGTTTTCAACCAAACTGACAACCAAAATCAGTACCATCCCTCAAAAAGGACTATAATTTGTTGAAAATGTGTTCCAGCAATAATTTCATAGCAATATTTTCAAGAGTAGGGTTTTTTCTTCTTTTCTTTCTTTTTTTTTTCAGGACGGCTGGTATCTCACATCAGAGCCAACATTATCATGAGTACATAACGCAAAAAAAATATCTAAAAAAAAAACAAAAAAAAAAAACTCCATCTTAACAAGTCATTCAGTCTCATTTCAAATGTTGTTTTTCTTCAAATACAGTGAAAAAAAAATCTGGCAGCAGGATGAGATAATCCCACTTGTTTCCAACACTGATCAGCTGGTTTCCATAATTTTCCTGAGGAAAAAAAAAATCTTGAAACAAGTGAAACTGCACAGGAAACAGGTGGGATTATCTTATCTGACGGGCAGATTTTTGTTTTTACTTTGAAGAAAAACAAGATGTCAACACTGAAGATTTGTACTCAGATCTCATGTAATCCCTTTGAAAGGTGCGGCTTTCTGGAAAGGAGAGCATGCTGGCCACTCCCCCAGTGGGGCTGTGTGTGTGTGTGTGTGTGTGTGTGTGTGTGTGTGTGCATGTGTGTGTCCATTAACTCAGCTGATATTTCTCACTTTCGCTTGTTATATCTGCAATAAAACTGAGATTGTGTGTTTGCATTTTTACTCACATTCACATTTTTATGCCTTTTACATGTACTAAAGGTGCATGTAAAAGGCACAATAAATATATATAGATAAAAGTGCATGTAAAGGCCCGTTTCCACCGCTGGAACTTCGGGGTAATTTTACGGGGCCGGGGCCGTGGTCGCGTGTCTCCACCGCCGAAACCACCCGGAAGGAGAGAGTTCAGGAACCTTTACAGGGGCTAAACAAGGCCCTGCCTCGGGGTAGGGACTCTGAGCGGCCCCGAAAAACTCCTGGGTGGGGCTTGAGGTTTACTTGGTGCTGATTGGGTTTACTCACGTCGCGATGTGATGTCAACGGAAAGAGACAAAATAGCCGGATGCTAGCGTTAGCTTTAGTTAGGCGTTATGCACTGTCATGCACGCAGCGCGCGAACGTGGATACAACCTAAATCATGCCGTCCTCCTGCTTCCGCAAAGTAGTTTAATGCGCGCAGCACGATTAACTGTGAATCGCAGCATTGCACAATCAATAATCAGCTGATAATAATAATCAACCAGATCCAGCAGACCTGACCGAGTGGCCAGTGGAAAAAATTACAATAGAAAACAAGTCAGATTTGACGTGAGATTTCTCTCTTGAGCGTGAGGTTGAGGCTGAATGCGTGAGAGCTGGCAGCCCTGTGGGTAGGAAAGGTCTTTTGCAGCGTTCCCTTGAGCAGGGGGGTTAGTCTGAATCTGTTGCTGAGTGAGCCCTGAGTTTGTCCGGTGGTTTATGGAGGGGAGGGGTGGTATTGTCCTTGATCCTGAGCGTGTCGTCCCCTCTCTCTAACCTGTCTCTCTCTCTCCTGCGACTGTCACAAAAAGCAGAAATGGCAAAATAAATAAATAAAAGAAACACCTGGTTTTGTTGCTGGCCGCGTGTCGTCTTCAAACCGTATCCAGGCGCCTCGAAGGCTGAGGAACAGTGAGAGAAGACATGACATTTGTTTTTATTTCAACACATGGTGGTATGTGTTACGGTATGTGCCTCTCTCTCTCTCTCTCTCTCTCTCTCTCTCCCTGTCTGCTCGGTTTTCTTTCCATTGTGATGTCTCATTGTCCTGCCGCGGCTCACCGAGGCCACGCCCCCCTCTGTCTCTGCTCACACAGCTGGGCTCAGTTTTCCAGCTAAAATGACTTGAGTACGCTGGCCGGATGCCAGTTAGATTAAAAATAATTTAAAGCTCTGTTTGTCCCACCCACGGCTCGCTTCATGAAGCCTCTCACGTGGAGAAACTGGCAAAATGTGAGTTTGTCTCACAAAGCTGACAAAAGACACTTTAACAAAGACAGTTCATACTAAAGAGAGACCGGGCGCTCCACCCGTTTACAGTGAAACACGAAACACTAAAGACGGCAGCATTTTCAAAGTAAAAGACACACAGACTTCATGATGCTCGCGGTTTGAGAGGACAACATGACCGACTGGCTGCTTGCTGTTCGGTCGGGGCTGCGGATCGCGCTGCACTCAAGTGGAAAATACTGTTTTTCCGAGGCATTAATGTCCTAAATTTTAATCACTCCATGTTGTTTAAAGTCTCACAGTTTGTCCCCAAATATGAAAAGCGAATGTCAGTGCAGACACCAGAGCGTTAGATATATAGACGACTCTCCACTGAAAGAGACTTTAGGAGGACGAGGGTCATAATTCACTTCATCTCTACAAGCAGATTGTCTATATATCTATAAATCTATTTATAGATATATAGACAATAGATATATAGAAATATTGGCCATTGCCCCCAAAGGCTATATCGCCATTGGATGATGACAGGTGATGGGTTCAAAGTTTGTGATTTGCTGAACTGAAAATGTGGATATCCAATGATCACTGACGTCCTCCATGCTAACACTGACTTACCAAGTTATTAGTAATTACTGACCTATGATTCATTCACTGTCATTGAAATGCTAGCAGATTTTGATTTTTAGCGTTCAAATACAGATTATGTAGGTCACATCCAGATTGAAACTGAAAAAAAAAAATGAACCATTTTGATGATTAAACGGATCGAAAAAACATAAGATTTGTGTCATATTTGTAAAATCCGAATTGGGACAATTTCACAGCCACAGAGGGTTTTCTGAAGCCAAGAAATGTTTTGCTTTCCTCTCCCTCTCTTACATCTTTCTGCTTTAACTGGTTGGTCAAATGCAGTTTTGAGGAAAATACACCGCAAAAAAAAAATAAATAAATAAAAAAGGTTGTGGGTCTTTCATCTTCCTTGTTGTGCACATCATCCCTTATTGTGAAGGTGCTGCCAGGATCTGATCCAAGGAAAACCAGAGCGTATGTGGTGCTGCAGGTGGAGGACTAGGTGGTCTTGGATGCAACCAGCTGGAGATGGAAATCATCTTTTCATCTCAAAATATTTGATGCACCATCCTCATGAGGCATAGTTTGAAGGAAAACAAAAATAATAAAAGATCAAGCTCTTAATGGAGACACAGAGTACAGTTGGCATTACAGAAGTGCACATAAATAATAAATAAAAGTGTTTCCAAAAGCCTGGAAAGGTGAGTTCAAAAGTAGTTTACATGCACAAAGAAAAGAAAAGAAAAAAAAGATCATTAACTAACTCCTTATTTATCACAGAAGTTGGCATGTGATGTGTATTTGATCCTTCATGGGAACTGTCACTGTGGTTACAGGATGTTTGGAACCACTCTGCTAGTTGCTGACTTGTAATGTAAATGCATTTTATCCGCGTGTTTATGGAGAGAAATTAGCACCAGCCATCACATGTTGGTGAATTCGGGCTGCAGCCTGTTCTCAGCCTCTTTGTCAAACAGCCAGCCTTTGTTTGGAGGCGCTTTTTTTTTTTTTTTGTTAAATAGTAAAACTAGTTGTTTAATTTTGCAAACCACCCATCACTGTAAACCACAAAGAGTCATTTCCCTGCCATGTGTGTGTGTTTTAAAGAGGTCAGATCAGTGCTAGTTTCCACCTTCTCCACACACACACTGCTCAGACCTACTTCCTCCTGACCTGCACTCAGAAATGCAGCCTTGGTTCTGTGCCATCTCGCCCCTCGGGAGCGTGACAGGGACAGGTATGCATCATCAGTCATCATAAGGTGCCCGCGGCGCTTTCATTCATCCTCCAACCCAATTATAATAATCAGAGAGGTCGGTTGCCCTTCCTCTCTCTCTCTCTCTCTCCTCTTTGCTCACATTACTGCCGCCGCTCTGCGAGGAACATGTTGTTCTGACTCGCCGGGGCCGGGGACAAAACCTGGTTAGCTTGTTTGTTCTCCGGCCACGTGCCGGCCGGCTCACAGGCTTCGTGGATGGGATGATGCCAGCGGCCGGAGAGGAGCATGTGAGGGTCGAGGCGCCGGGGCACGGGAGGCGCTGAGTCAGGTTCGGTTTAGGAATGGAAGATAGAGGACTGGTGTAATTCGAGGTCGAGAAGGAGCAAACAACGACAGACAGGTGGAAAAAGGTCAGATGTCGGCATGAAGGACGAACAGAAAGAGGAGATGAGGGAGGAGAGGGAAAAAGGGAGGAGATAGGAATAAGAGAAATGAGGGAGGGAGGGAGGGAAAGTGAAAGGAGGATGAGGACGGGATGATTTGATGGAGCTGAAGGAGAAAGAAATCTGAGTTTAAATGACACTAATTCATTCAAATCAGTTGCAAATGAATAATTAAATACTGCAAAAGGTGCGTTTCCATAACATCCATCAAACTTCTCCCACGTTGACGTATCCCACGACTTCATCATCATCATCTGACCGTTGCTATGGGCAACCGCTTTATTTGCCAGCCACATGGTCGTGCCTTGTTTCTGATTTTGCAAAGATGCACCGAATCCCGTCTCCTGTTTCCTGTCAAACATTTCTGTCCCGTTCTCTGCAGATCTGAAACAAAAAACATGTTGATTCGTTGATCTGTTGATCTGTCCACCTGGACCTGTTCATGTTAGTGCCGGGACAGCCGCTCTGTCTGAGGTCAGAGGTCAAAGAGCAGGCAGGGTCATGGGGTTGAATCATATTGTGCATGTCCTGTTTTCATTCTGCAAGTCAGTCACAAGTCAGTCACAAATTACACAAGCATAATTCTTTGTTAATTTTGGAGGATTTCATTTGACATTTTCTTTTTATGTCAAGCATTTTTTTATGCAGTGCAGAAAAATATGTGCAAAAACAGGGGTGGTGGAAGCGTGGCTAATGAGGCAGGGAGGCAAAGAGGGGGGGAAAAGGAGTAAAAGATTTGAGAGATGACATCATGGAGGACAGAAAGAGGGAGGAAGAGAGCAAAGCAGAGAGGACGGGTCAGAGCGAAGGAGGCAGGGAGGGAGGAGAGGAAGCCGTCCGGGTGGGCAGGTGCTGGCTTGGACGCGGTCCGATGCGATGTCAGGTCGCTTCCAGCCGGCACCAGTCATCCCGCTTAATCATCATCCGTCTGGACGCTGGCACTCACATCGGCCCGGAAGCGGTCTGTGCCGGTCCGCTGGGTCCGTCCACCCACTGCTCGCTCGCCGCCCGCCTCGCCCCGCCCCGCCCCGGGCAGCCTCAGCGGAACCAGCCGGCCGCTCCGGGCAGAGCAGCACATGTCAAGATTTCTATTTCCAGCCTGCGTTTGTCCCAGGGTCGCCTCGCCTCAGCGTCACGAGGCTGCGCTCCGACAGCGGCGGTCACAGGGCCGCGGCTCGGCGGCGTCGCTTTTCAAGCTGATCTGTATCTTTTCATTTCCAGCGGAGTTAAGCATTAAACCCACTCCAGGGTCAGCTCAGGAATGCCCATTGTGTTCCTGCTGATCAGGTATGTGCGCTATCAACAGTCGAGCCCAGTTCTTGACATTGTTATCAACAGAGCCTCAAGCCAAAGTCAACTCCTTTTGTGTGTAAAAATTCCTCAACGGCCCATATTCACGAGTCATGATTGCATCATTATTGTAAACACATAAAAAGATCTTAAGAGACAATGGAGTCAGCGGAGCGAGAAGTCACATTGTACTTCCTCATTGTGGTCTTTTTTTTTTTTTAAAGCAACGCGAAAAATGCCGGGCATGCATGCACGGGTGAATTGCAGTTTTTTTTTTATTATTATTATTATTGTCATGTTGTGGTTGAAATGGGAGATTAGAGGAATGCGAGCGCTGTGGCACAGGAATGTGGCCGTGCCGGCACCGAGTGGGGGCAACGTGTTTACACTGCGCCCCGTAAAACAGGTTCTGTTCATTCTCCGGGCCCCGCTGACCTAGATTTGGCGAGACGGCACCAAAAATCCGACACTTACAGTACGCGGGTTGAATTCCCATGTGGCCGCCCGTTCCACACAGTAAAGCAAAGTAAAGACGCGGCGGGGGAAAACCCCACGCTCCGCTCAAATATTTACAGTCTGACTCAAACAGCGACGGCCTGAGCAAAGTGTCGAGGTGATTTTATGATAGCGGCCGCGCTGTGTTTTTCCAACGCCGCTCCTTTTTTCCTAAGTCTTTGCTGGGTAAATACAATGTTGGCTTGACAGGACTGAGCCTATAGAGCCTTAAAACCCACTGATTCCTCAGACTCATTAAATCTCTCCCTCTAAACAGTTTTCTTGGCACGCGCAAAGGAGATATCTGCAACATCTCATGCTCTGACACGAGCTTTTAACAAAAGCCCAATAATAGGATCTGCAGACGGGCCGGCCAAGACAAACACGATGACTCTATTTGCAGATCACGTGCGTGCGTGGACGCTGATGTCACCCTAATTGTGTTTCTCTCCAGCCCCTCCCTGGCCCGCTCGCAGCGATTGGACGATTATAATCAACTCCCGCTCCGAGTAAAATTACGGCTGTCGCAACACCACCTGTCGCCGTGGCAACAGATTGTTTTACAGGACGATGCCCCGGCGCAGCGATCCAGCAGGAGGTCTCGGCGCCGCGCTGAGACAGAATTGGTTCCATGTGTCGGCGAGCGGCGCGGAGCGAGGCGAGGGGGGGCCGGGGCGAGGGGGGCCGGGGCGAGGGGGGCGAGGGGGGGACGAGTCATTAGTGTTAGTGTAAACAGGCAGGGCGTGGACCCAATCTGACTGGCTCATGCTTACTCTCAGCCTAATAGACAGTGAAGGCTCTGGAGGAGAGAGAGAGAGAGGGAGAAATCAAAACGGATTAGCCGATGTCAGGGGTCCAGCTGATTCCGCAGGCGGGAGTCCATTAATCCAAAAAAAAAAATAACAGCCGTCCGGGCAGCCTGCGGCGCGCAAATTCAACAATTCATCACGAGTCACCAAGTAAAACGGTGTTCAAATATGATTCACTCGCAGCGATGGACAGAGTACTACAAACTGCTGCTACTCCAGCAGAAGTACTGCTCCTCTGCTGCTATGTGACTGCAGTAGAAGTAGAAGTACTGCTCCTCTGCTGGTATGTGACTGCAGTAGAAGTAGAAGTACTGTTCCTCTGCTGGTATGTGACTGCAGTAGAAGTAGAAGTACTGTTCCTCTGCTGGTATGTGACTGCAGTAGAAGTAGAAGTACTGTTCCTCTGCTGGTCTGTGACTGCAGTAGAAGTAGAAGTACTGTTCCTCTGCTGGTATGTGACTGCAGTAGAAGTAGAAGTACTGTTCCTCTGCTGGTATGTGACTGCAGTAGAAGTAGAAGTAGTGCAGTAAAAATGTCCTGCAGTAAAAGTCCAAAGTGTCTCATGTCAAATGTCCTGGCAGTAAAAGTGACTGAGCTCCTTTTTCCAAACAGTAACTGTGTTAGCTGGGATCTTTTCCAGAGAACACGCTGCACACTGCATGCTTTTAAAGGGGCATTACACTCAACTGAGGTGAGGACCCTGTAGATCCTGTAGACCCTGTAGACGTAGCCTGAGTCTACATGGTTCTCATCAGCAGGCCAACTCACTGATATTCTCCCCTTTGTTCCGCATTTATTCCACATTTTTTGCCAGTTGAGTCTAAATGATGCTCACTGCAGTTTCTCATCAATAAGCTTTTATTGTGAAATTTGGAAAACGACAAAAGGTAGAACCGACAAAGCCGAAGCAGGTTCCTCTTCTCGTCTTTGCTGACTGAGCTTTTATTGTGAAAGGTTCCCCAATCTGTCATTGATCATTAGTTCTCTGTAATGGATCTGACTAAAAAGGTAATGAAGGACAAAACTGAAGTAAAAATGCAATTACTGACTTTAAGAAACACCCAAAAAAGTGCAAGTACACAGAAAAGCTTCTAAATTACAGTGACGTGAGGAAATGTAATTAATTACTTCACACTCTAAATGTGATTTTGTACTTGGCAGGGCAAAATCAAATACCATATCTTTGATTAAATGCCTTAATATTGATATTGTTACGATACTCCTGGGATTGCTATATATATTCGTTGTGGATTTATTGACCAAGCAGGTAGGCAAACAACAGAACCACTAGAACACTTTGTTTAACCCCTACACAAACACACAGGCTTATACAAACAGGCACAATGCATGTACGTACACACACAGTCATAAAACACACAGCTTAGTCTGCATGCATTTGATGTGGTACATAATTACACATGTACACCAGCACAGAAAACACAGGTCAGGCTGCATAAATACACACATGTACACAGGTCACAGTACACACCCCCTGTACCTGAGTCACACTGCAGAGACTCCTGGTCAAATACGACTCCACTACAAGTCACAGCTGCTCAGTTAAATATTTTACTGGAGTTAAAGCGCCGGTGTGCTTGCTTTTATAAATACTTAAGTATTCAAAAGTATATATATTTTTTTAATATCAACATATCACTGTATTATTTTCACGATGCATTTACAGAACCTGGGAACTCTGAAACCCACTGATGAAGCCGCTGACGCTACACAAAGCCAATAGAAACGCCTATGGAAACTTCAGAAATGCCTCAGGAGTTCAGGACGACTGTTTTATCCCCTCATGATCAAAAATATAAGAGCTTTTCACTCCGTTCTTTATGTTTTTGTGATCATTTGACACCTCAGGTTGGAGACAGGCGTATAAAAGTGCTCCATTGATTCTGTGGGTTATCAGTGTTGCTGTAAACCTGAGAGGTTTTACTCTTCCTCAACTTCATCCTCAACATCAGTAAACAAAGTGGTGTTTCAAACTGCACAGTCTGCCTTTAAACACGGAGCTGGCTGATGAATTTCTGCTTTTCCATCAAACCCAGCTGAGAGCGGGTGCTGTGATTGGTTGATAGATAGATAGATAGATAGATAGATAGATACTTTATTCATCCCGCAGGAAATTCGCAGTTTTTCAGCAGTATCCACAGATTACAGATTAAATAAATCAATAAAAAAAGATTTTAAAAAAAATAAGAATAAGATCTAAGTACAACCCAGTGTGCAAAAAGCAATGTGCAACAAAAAAAAACAGAAAAAACAGAAAAAAACGTGTGCATGGGTGTATAAAATGTGCATAGAGGTAGGTCAATGTGCAAATTTAGAAGAAATATACAGTATACACAGATGATAAATAGCAGTACGCAATATAAACACTATAAACAAGGATTATAAAAAAAATAGAAATATGAACAATTTAAACAGCAGAGGAAAATAACCTAACCTGAGGAACAACACGCTCCGACCGAGGTTCAGAGTTAGTGTGAAACCATGAGACCAAGACCGTCGACAGAACCTGACGCCCGGTACTGGGAATTCAGGAACTGTCAGACTTGATCCAGCCTCATGGAATCACCCCTTCACCCCCTGACAGGTGTGATAGGAACACAGCGTGTGGGCAAAAAATAAATAAAATTCAGCTGACTTCAAAGTTATGCTTGAAACTAACAACATCTTTCGTAGAAGTGCAGCTCAGTCAAAAGCACAACACTTGTCTTTGAAGTTTCCAAAAAAAAAAATGCTCAAGTAAAGTACAGATACTTGGAAAATGTACGTAAGTAAATTCTGTCTCCAGTGTTCCTCCCTCAGGCGACCTCTCTTAGCTTCCTTTTCCTCTCCTTCTCCGATTTCTGCGGGCTTTTCCCGTTCTCCTCTGCCCTTCCTGCTCCGTCCGTCTGCCCCTGCGCTCCCCGAGCTGCTCTTTGCCAGTCATGTTTCATATGTTCCCATAAACGGGCCCTCACCACCCGCCGGCCCCGGTGTAATCGCCAACACGGCCGCGACCCCGACGGACGTCCCTTCACGTTAGTTTCAGCACGACTTCTTGAGTTTCCAGCTTCAGGCTCCTTTCCATTCCTAATGAATGGAGATGTCGCTCTGGTTGATGCGAGCTGCATTAGCACTGAAGCACACACACACGCACACACACACACACACACACACACACACATATTTAACCCAGGAGGATGGATGTCAGTCTAATAAGAAGCTCAGCAGCAGGAGACTCGACAGGGTAAACAGATTCTGCTCGTCACGTCACAGCGAGCTTGTTGCTTCAGTCACTCCTTTGCATATCAGCTCATAACCATCATCTAAGTCATTTTTAATGGCACAATGAGCAGGATTTTCCTTAAAAATAAAAATGCATATATGGTACGTGTCCACCTGGTTGTGTATTTGCTGCTAGGTGGCAGATTTGTAGGCTTGATGGTCCTGATGATTGACAGTTGCTCTCCGCTATCACCACACAAAAACTCCCCAGCTGCATCTGATTGGATGAACGCTTCACTCGTGGGCCGTCCCTTCCCTTATTTCAAAATTTTCAAAATTTCCTCTTTGATAATACAAAAACTGTTCACTGAAATGTATTTCTGAAAAACACTGGAGGCAGAAATAAACCCTGCAGCCGCTGAACCTTCATTTTAAATCGGCGACGGTTTGTTTAAAAGTTTCGCCAGAGTTTTCCAGAGGTGGCAAATACTGCACGCTGCCCGTAATTTACATAAAGCAGCCTTGACCTCAACTTTATGCAAATGAGGAGACGCTGATGTGACACCACGTCTCTCAACAGAACACAATGCAGTGCAACCAGAATGCATTGTGTTTGCCTTTAACTTCATTATTTTGTTATTATTTTCTCTTATAAGAGGGTTAGGGTTAGATCTTAAAAATTAGTTAAGAATGTGTTCACATATCACAAACATGTTTTTATCAGGATGAATGATTACTTAATTATGATATATTCATGAGAAAATCATTGGTAAATGAACTGTTGACATATTTTATGAATGAGGCCTGTTCCTCAGTCGTCATAAATGATGTGTGAATGTGTTAGTGAATCATTTCAGTCGTGCACAGTGACACCAAGACGCTGCAGTCTGGGCTTTAAGGCAGCAGGACGTAGGGATTTTATTTTTGAAAGGTTTTATTTATAGCCCTCTGAACAAAATTCCCTTGACGTCTTTCAAAAATTCTTCAACGATGGCTAGTTTTGGAAAAGTGTCGATTCTTGTACTTTTCATAATGTTGTCCTGCATAAAAATGTTTTCATGTATATATTTTTTAAAAAACATCACATCCTGTTTTGTTTTTACAGTTGCAAGTTCTTTTATTTATCATTATTATTATTATTATTATTATTTGACAAGAATCAGTGCTTTCCAAAACAAACAACAAAAAAAGAGTCAGTGTCCCGCGGCGAGCATGCTCAAAGCAGCATGCTCGCCGCTCAGCTCTCCACGTGACAAAAGAAAAATGGTGTAAATGGTGTAAAAACGTTCACTCCAGAGTCGGTTTTCCAAAACATTTTCAGAGGCTGAAGGATCGGCCCCGAGTGGACGGAGCCGCAGCAAGACGATCAGTCATACAGAAAAAAGAAAGAAAAAGACGAAAACACACACACACACACACACACACACACAGCACTATGTACTGTTGTTCTGTAATCAGTATGTGTGTGTGTGTTTTCTGTACATCTCTACAAACCGCCTCGTGGATCTTCAGCTGGACGGCGGCCAGCTGTCGGCACACAGCACAAACTCTTCATCATCGTTAGACGAGGAGTCGTCTTCCGGGAAGAGAAGACAGAATGAGTGACAGACCGGACCTTCAGGGGCCCAAACAGCAATAAAAATATTCAGTTTTTTAATTTGATGAACACTATGCAGCACAAAACCCTCAATATGTCCTTAGTTTTTACCTGAAAACACACCGCACTCTTAAAAAAGCTCTTAACTCGAACTTTAAACCTCTTCATTTCAGTTCAGGTATACGGGAATATTTCAGGGCCATCTCAGTCTTTATTTTTCATTAAGGGCCGATAAAGATTTTATTAACAAATCATACCAACGCTTTTCAGGGATAAATGAAATGATATTCAAAAATACCTTCATAGAGAACAGAAAATGTTAGTATTCATTTGAGGTGTAAAGTAAGGCTCTCTCTTTCTTGTTACACGTGGTATTTCACGCCTAATAAAGGAATAATGCATCAAATAAATTAAATCCAAGAGGTTATTATGTAAGGGACCCATTATAATTACTTAAAGGTGCATTTCATTGCATTCTAGTATTAGCTTTTTTTGTTTTTTATCCATGCACAAAACCAAAACCAATTATTTGGGCAAATATTTTAAGACGTTAAAATGAAGGGACCATGTTTCCTAAAGTGAAATCTGACATCCATGTAGGTTTTCAACACTTTGGCTTTAAAA